>NW_028261388.1:9791906-9946906 GCF_051295495.1 Thamnophis sirtalis
TTTATGTGCCTATAGTACAGGAGTCTACCCAGACTGGCAAATTTCATCTGGGAAAGACCAGATAAGGCCTAAGTCATTCAAGGGGGAGGAGTTTAGACTTAGTTCTGTTGTATTTAGCTGTTGGGGAGTCCAAGCTGATTCCTTGCTTGAGCCTTCCTCCCATCTAGGTTTGTTTTGTTTTGTTTTGCCTTTATTTGTATGCCGCCCTTTTCCCTGGGGGGACTCAGGGCGGCTCACAATTCAAAAGAGGAAGGGGGAGAAGACAAACAATAGACAATACAGCATGTTAAAAAGAAAACACAACAATCGTACAATTCCAGTGGGGCTACAATCTTAACCCCAGGCCAGCCGGGACAGCCAGATCTTTAAAGCGGCGCGGAAGGACTGGAGGGTGGTGAGGGTCCGAATCTCCACCGGGAGTTCGTTCCAAAGGGACGGAGCAGCCACCGAGAAGGCTCTCCTCCGGGTAGTTGCCAGTTTGCACTGGCTAGAAGATGGAATTCGGAGGAGGCCTAATCGATGCGATCGAATCGGTCTAGTGGAGGTAATTGGCAGTAGGCGGTCTCTCAAGTACCCAGGCCCACTACCATGAAGGGCTTTATAGGTGATAAGTAACACCTTGAAGCGCACCCGGAGATCAACAGGTAGCCAGTGCAGCTCGCGGAGGATAGGTGTTACGTGGGTGAACCGAGGTGCACCCACAATCGCTCGCGCGGCAGCATTCTGGACTAGCTGGAGTCGCCGAATGCTCTTCCAAGGGCAGCCCCATGTAGAGCACATTGCAATATTCCAGCCTAGAGGTCACAAGGGCACGAGTGACTGTTGTGAGGGCCTCCCGGTTCAGGTAGGGACGCAACTGGTGTACCAGGCGAACCTGGGCAAATGCCCCCCTGGTCACAGCTGACAAATGATGTTCGAAGGTCAGCTGTGGGTCCAGGAGGACTCCCAAGTTACGAACCCTGTCTGAGGGGCGTATAATTTGACCCCCCAGCCTGAGAGATGGAATACTTGTCCAATTCATGGGAGGGAAACACAGCAGCCACTCGGTCTTTTCTGGATTGAGCACAAGCTTGTTGACCCCCATCCAGTCTTTAACAGCATCCAGCCCCTGGCTCATCACATCCATCGCTTCGTTGAGTTGGCACAGGGCGGACAGATACAACTGAGTATCGTCCGCATATTGATGGTACTTTATCCCGTGCCGTCGAGTGAGGTTGGTTGCTCTCCAACTTCTAGAGAATATTATTAAAGAACACGTGAACTAAAGAGAAGAAAATTTAACACTAATCTGATAATGCCACATTCCTCTTAAATTATTTGATGAATCCTATTTTTCTTTCTTTCAGTTGCATCATTCCTGTTTTGTACTGCCCAACTAAGGCTTGATTAAGCAATGAAGCAAGTTAATTAAATGTACAATCAAAATGCGAATCATCCCTAGCAAATACCTTTTTTCCCAACTGAGCCAAAAAATCTGAATAAACTGAAAAGCATTCAACCCAATTCAGTTGGCTGAGTCTAGCAACCTTTCCTCATGATTTAGCATGTATTTATACTGAAAGTCAGTGTTGTTTGAAGAACCCATGAGTTTTTACTACATTCGGATAAACTGGTAAGGCCATGAAAACACTTGAAATAACTGCAATTAGTATGATTTAGTTTCAATTTTTAAAAAGCCATTGAAATAATTATATTTGCCTACTTACTTTAAGAGCATCATGAAAGACAGGTACACCTGGGTGATATGTGCATGATTCTAAAAATGAAAAAAACAGATAGCTTAGCTAAACTCAAGTGAATAACTTTATATGAGCAGTATTTAGCAGAACAAATTACCCTTTATGCAACAGTAATATTTTCAAGATATGAAGTAAAGCCTGCAATTTCTTATACATTCTTTTTCTCTACTGATTGATTGTCCTTGTTCCTCTCTCATCTCTGCTGAGTTCTGGTAGTCTAAATTTAGAATTTAGGCTGTTCGGGTAAAGAGTGTCCCTTAGTTATTATTGTCGCAATGTATTATGTAATAATATTTGTTATATGAAGAAATATATCTGAAATGTTTCTTGGCAAATCATAATTCTATTATATTAAGGTTGCATTTGTATAACACATATCCCTCAAGGCACTATAAATGTACATTCCACATGGGCATCATGCATATTGCTTAAACTTATCTTCTGAAATAGGGTTGAACTATTAATTGTGCAAGAGAAATAAAGTTCTTGCTTAATGATCACCATGTAAACTCCGCAGAAATATTACTACCTCACAAATATTTAGATCATGCTTTAAAAAAAAAAAGGGAGCAAAACAATAACTGAACTTCATATTCAAGATGAATGTAACACCTAAACATCAGATAAAGGGATGGGGATAAATACAGTAGATTCTCATTATTCACAGATACTGTATTTGTGAATTTGTCTACTTGCTAAATTTGTAACTGCAATCAATATCTGCAGTGATTTCATGGTCATTCACAGGCATGCAGAAGAGCAAAAGAATGAATTGCCTGACAGACACACTCACAACTGAGGTTTCAGTATTGACCAATTCAATGTGTGCATCTTTATAGAAAGTAACTACTACAAATATTGAGAGTTGACTGTACATTACATTCACTAGCCCTCTGCTATATCGTTGCTAACTCTTTACTGATGGAGGAAAGAACCTTTCCAAGAATGGGAAAAATCCTGAAAAATAATAATTAAAGCCAGAGTTCTCAGTTGAGTGCTTTCCCAAAGGTAGATGACATGGAAGAAGATGGGAACACAGCAATCGGAGTTTGCTGGTGTTTCAACCATTCAATCCATGCAGTTTCTTTCTGACAAAGGATTCTTCTTTAACATTATCACAAGGTATCATCAGGTAAAAAGATGTTGGAAAAATTGCTGCTGGAGAGAGACATGAAAGAAAGAGATAGCCATGTGCACATTGGCAATGCCTGATCTCTTTCTTCTATATATTATTTATATATGAACATCAAGGAAAAGTATTTTAACAAGACAATGATTTCAGTTTATGTATTAGAAGTTATAATTAAACATAACTTGCACATATGCAAAAGGGGGCTAAGAATGCTCACACAAAAATTGCTAATATGCCAAATGCTACATTATGTAACGAGGGATGTGCAGTGATCCAGATCTGAAGAGGGAAAAGCTGTTAATGAAGCAATGAAGGAACCCACATGTTTTCACTTGCTGAAATTTGTCATACATCAGTTACAGGGATTGGGCTAGCTATAGTGAGAAATATACAGCAATTTTAAGGAGTTGCCAATAGGTGAGAAGTACATATGTACTTATTATTTCAGCTTATCACAACATTGAAGGCAGCTTATGGCAATAAAATAAATAAATACAAAATACCAAAGAATGTAAAGCAACCATAAAATTCATATCCCAAAGGTGCTTTTTCAAGAGGCAACTGGACTTTATTTTATCTTTGAAGACGTTTTCCTTCTCATCCAAGAAGCTTCTTCAGCTCTGACTAGATGGTGGGGAATGGAAGGGTTTATTTGTGTCATCAAGGTCACCTGAGTAGTGCAAATGGATGTGGAGCTTTCTTGGAACTGCTGAAAGGACTGTGTTGTAGACTGGCGATAGATGATGAAGACATTCCTTCCATTCCTCACCATCCAATCAGAACTGAAGAAGCTTCTTGGATGAGAAGCGAAACGCCTTCAAAGAAAAAAACAAGAACATTGCCTCTTGAAAAAGCACCTTTGGGACAACCATGACCTGGATGACTGAGAATCTCTACGGACCATAAGCTTCATATAATTAAAAACAAAAATAAAATTAAAACCCATCAGATAATGAACAATTATGAGCTTGACAATAACCAAGCTTTTGGCTACAAGGGACATCTTAAGAGAGCATCTCCAAGCTGATTAAAGCACCAGCCAACTTGAGTTACTGTATACACCTTGCAATCAAAATTCTGTCACATAATCTACGATAAACAATTGTATATTTATCTCTCTTCTTTCCTTTCCTTCTTTCCTATCCCTAGCAAGCTTTTACGGATCTCAAAAGTTAGTGGACTACCAGGGCTGCAGGCCAGACAGGCGTTGAGGTGTGAGAAAGACAAAGGGCATCTCCCCCCCCCCCCAAAAGGCAGTGATGGACCACTCTTGTGTTGTTGAACACTGTTAACTCTGTGCTCTAGCATTTTACCAATGACTAGCACCAATGACCTTAGGGGGACCTTGACAGGCCAAATGGAGTCAGACCAGGTTTAAAAATAGTTTCTATCCTTGGGTTGTCAGACTCTTAAACAATCACTACAACTTCCTTCCTTCCTTCCTTCCTTCCTTCCTTCCTTCCTTCCTTCCTTCCTTCCTAATTACTTGCATAGGGATTCTTCTTCATACTATTTAGATTATTTGTTTTTGTTGCCATGGGTTGCACCAGTGAGGCTAAAACCAATTGTATATATGTTGTACAATGACAACAAAGGCTATACTATACCAAATTCCACAGCTGTCCACTTGGAAGGAAGGGCAAAACCCCATCCAGGAAAGAGGCAACCCTGCTTTCCCTCCTTTTATGTATTAAATGTATTGGCACCCATCTCAACCCCAGGGTAACTCAGGGGAGGGGGGGAATTGTCAAGAGAAAAGTCAGTGGTCAAGCTGGACTCCAAAGGAGGCTTTAAATCCATGTGTGGGCCGCTTGTATATTGAGTAGACTTCAACTCCCAGAATCCTCTCGCTAGAATGACTATCATTAAATGTTGTACTTTATGATTCTTGAGGAATGTATCTTTTCTTATATGTACACTGAGAGTATATGCATAGAATTCTATTCTATTCTATTCTTTTAAATTCTATTCTATCCTATCTTCTGTTCCTATTCTATTCTGTCTAATTCTATTTTATTCTATTCTAATTCTATTCTGTCTAATTCTATTCTATTTTATTCTATTCTCTCTAATTCTATTCTATTCTCTCTTATTTTATTCTTTCTATTCTAGTTTTATTTTATTCTATTCTAATTCTATTCTATTCTCCCCAATTCTATTTTATTTTATTCTATTCTCTCTAATTCTATTCTCTCTAATTCTATTTTATTTTATTCTAATTCTATTCTATTTTATTCTATTCTCTCTAATTCTATTCTAATTTTATTTTATTCTATTCTCTCTAATTCTATTCTATTCTCTCTAATTCTATTTTATGTTATTATATTCTCTCTAATTCTATTCTATTCTATTTTATTTTATTCTATTCTCTCTAATACTATTCTCTCTAATTTTATTTTATTCTAATTTTATTTTATTCTATTCTCTCTAATTCCATTCTATTCTTATTCTAATAATTCTATTATATTCCTATTCTATTCTCTCTAATTCTATTCTAAACTCTACTCTAAACTCTGTCCTGTCCTACATGGGAAATTCTGGGAGTTGAAGTCCAGCCACCTTTAAAGGGGCCCAGATTGAGGGCCATTGGAATTAAGAGAGGTTCGTTTTGAGTCCAGCTCGACCCCTGACATTTCTCTTGACAACTACGCCCAGACTTACCCTGGAAGTTAAGATGGGATGGCAATAAATTCAATAAATTTATCATTTATTAGGGTTTTTTCCCGCCTCCCAAACCATCCGTCACAGGCATCGAGGGAACCCCCACCCCCTCATAAGCACCCGCAAGGCGACCTTCTTTCTTGACAGGATCTGGGCTTCAAATCCCATCGCTCCAAGCAGCCGTCTTCGCCCCCGGCCATGCTTGGCTGCGCACGATGGAGACTGTGGTACTCCCCGCTCTCCGGAGGGCGGCGAAGCTGACGATGCAGGGGAAGTTGAGGGGGTAAAAAGGGCCGCGCTCACCTTCCGTGTTGGTGGCGGGGTCGAAGCGCTGGCCGCATCCCCGGTTGTAGCAGAGCAGAGCCATGGCCGATGAGTGGAAGGAGGAATTGCCGGTCGTGTCTGATTGAGAGAAGCCGAATGACTGACAGGAAGGAAGGAAGTCGCCGCCTCTTCCGGGTTCCCGACAGTTTTTCCGAGCGGCAGTTTCGGGAAGCTTCGCGAAACTTCGCAGAGCTTGAGGCGGCGGGCGCAGGCGGAGAAGCGTAACCCACGGGGCGCTTGGAACTGGAGGCGAAGGGCGAGCGGCGCATGCGCGTCAGGGAGCCGGTGGGCGGGAGTTTGTTTTTTCCCGTCACCTGGGTATTTATTTGTTTGTTTGTTTATGTATTTATTATTTATTTTTATATAAATATATGCATGTGTGTGTATAATATTTTTATTATGTTATGTTATGTTATTATTTGTTTTATTATTTGTTTTATTTTATTATTATTTTATTATTTATTTATTTATGTATTTATTATTTAATGTGTGGGTGTATATATGTATGTGTGTGTGTATGTATGTGTATAATATTTTTATGTTATTATATTATGTTATTGTTATTTTATTATTTTATTACATTGTTTTATTTTATTTATTCAATTTAATTATTTATTATTCATTTTTATTTATTTATTTATTTATTCATTGTTATTTATTTATTATTTATTTATTATTTATTTATTATTTATTCATTCATTTATTTATTCATTTATTTATTCATTTATTTTTCAATGTGTCAAGAAATGGTTCTTTGTAAGCGGCCTGTTTTGGGTCTTCCAGGAACCTGGGTTTGTCCAAGAAGTGGGTTGAAGAAGGTTACCGGTGAACCAGTGGTGGGTTGCTTATCCCGTTCCAACCGGTTCGGTTGGAACGGGGCCATCGGCGTCCTCGTGCACATGTGCAGTTCACGCATGTGTCGTAGAGCCTGCGCGATGCTCCAGCTGCTCGTGGAGAATCGCACAGGCGCTGTATGTGCCATCCAGCTGCTCGTGGAGAATCGCGCAGGCGCTGTATATGCCATGCGCCTGCGTAGAAGCGCAGAAGCCTTCAAAGAGCGCGGCCGGGCGGGTTACTTACTTCCAGGTTGTCCGACCAACCGGTTTTTGTGTCGTAATGACCTGGGAATGGGCTGTGTGATGACCTCCTGAGCTCAATCAACTAATCAAGATGTTAGAACACAGCCAATCTTCTTGCAGCAACAGAGCCAGCACTCCACACACACCCCCACCAGTATTTATAGAGGGACGACAGTTTATATATATATATATATATATATATATATATATATATATATATGTATGTATGTATGTATGTATGTATGTATGTATGTATGTATGTATGTATACACACACATACATACACACACATATACACATACATACATACATACATACATACATACATACATACATATAAAACACTCAAGAGAGTTTAAATGTACTAGAGGTAATCACCCAATATAGCAGATAGATGAGTAAAATAAGAGAGTTAAAAGTGGTGAAATGCAAATGAAATATATTAGAAGGGAAAATAACAAGGAGAATTGTATCGATTGATAATTGCTATTAGAAAGAACAGGAAGTTCCTGTTCATACTGTATTGCGTAAATCTAGTGTACGTCTAAGTTTTGTTTGTGTGTATTCCATAGACATGTGTGAACGGATCCTTTGCAACACAGGAGCAATGGTCTGTGGGAACCTCCCCCCTCCCTGCAAGAATGAATTTTTGGGGGGAAATATTTAAAAAGGCAGAATATTATATTTCCCCAAAGGGAGAAATGAAGAAACATGCTCAGAAAGCTGCCCCCAATCTTCCTCAATAGCCAGCAGATGTCAGCACTTAAGGAGAAAAAGAGCTTATTGAATGAGGAACACAACTATCTAGGTAGCTCTATTCATAAGAAAAGCAAACACTGCAGGCAGAAATCCATTCAAGGCAGGATATTTCGAAACTCCTTGCAGCCAAATTTGACAAAGGCAGAATTGTAGTGTTAGAAAGCAACTCCTCACTCAAGATCCAACACAGAACAAAAGCCATTAGCCACAATAGGAATTGCCCAACACCCTTGCACACACACACCCAGAAGAGTCCAAACTTCAAACTCACAGAAACCTATAAAGATCCACCCACTCATTCAACCATTTGCTCAGCTGACCTAAGACATTAAACCTTTTCTTTCCAATCAGACTGCATGTTGTTTCCAGCATCTTTCTCCCAGCTTGGAACTGAACTAGATGGGTTTTCCTTCCAACAGGTGCAAAGCACAGATGGGAGAGGAGAAGCATGGAGCATCCCAGGAAGAGCTGCTTCTAGGAGCAGTGCTTTTGTCCGCTTGGCAGCGAGGTAACTGTAGGAAGTTAGCACCCACCCCTCTGCTAGAAAAATGAAATATCCTGGGAAATATTGAAAAGGCAGAATATTATATTTCCGTGGATAAGAAGTGGAGAAACATGTTTTTAGGCAGGACTTGCTCTTAATAGCCCCCACTTTCCTTAATAGCCCATTAAAATGCCAGAGGCAGTCTATTCTACATAACAAAGGTCCCTCTTCAGCTTCAGGGTGATGGGATTAAGGCATGATAGCATTAGCCCTTTACCCCAACTCACCACATGGCATCTGAGAACTCAACCAAACCTGGATTCAAAACACAACCTAGAGAGTTGCCCCTGCATGGCCCTATGGGAGTCTGACAACTAATCAGAATACATTTCTTGCACAGGAACAGGAAACAGAGAGGTGGGGCTGAACAGATTATAAAAAACCCAGCAAGCCCTTTCTTCACTCTCTCCTCTTCTTCTTCACTCAACATTGATGCATGTGATCACCTTTTCTGTTCAGGACTCAAGCCATGTGGTCCTGTCCACCATTAAAACCATCTTTCCAAGCAGCCTCCATGTTTCCAGTGTCTTTCCCCCCCCTTGGAGCTGAACCCAGAAGGACATTTCTTCCAAAATAACAATGCAACAATTGTTTTCTGAAGACGCACCCCCAAATTTAGTCTTAACAGGCACAACATAAAAACACAGCATCATACTTCTGAATGCAACACAAGTGATTTGGGTTCCAAAGAAGCCATTTCGATCTATGGTGGTTTGAGCCTCCATTATTTCCCAATGATGAGGATTCTGGAAAGGGAATTAAATGATTGTTGTTGTTAATTGAGAAATCGTGTCCAACCTATCGCGACCCCATGGACAACGTTCCTCCAGGCCTTCCTGTCCTTTACCATCCCCTGGAGTCCATTTAAGATCATGCCGACTGCTTTGGTGACTCCATCCAGCCACCTCATTCTCTGTCGCTTCCTTCTTCTTTTGCCCCCAATCGTTCCCAGCATGAGGCTCTTCTCCAGTGAGTCCTTCCTTCTCTTTAGGTGGACAAATTAAACGATACCGTTTTTAATTGAGCGGAGTGGAGTTAGGAGCACCAATTGAACATTTATTAGCATTGACAAAATTGCCATGGTCAATTGCAGCAGGCAGCTTTAATTGGAACAACTTACATCTTGTGACAATACTGTTTAATACCAGGAATAATAATAAAAGATGGCAACAATATCTTCTTATCCCAGATCATTGGGAAGGAGTTGATAGCTGGACAAAAATGCCAAACCCAGTCTACATATTTGGCTGAGTACATTACCAACCATAATATTCGAAGGAGGTTAGCACCCACCCCTCTCTTAGAAGAATGAAATATTTTAGGGAATATTAAAAAGGCAAAATATTATGTTTCCCTGGGTGAGAAAAGGAGAAACTTGTTTTAAAGAGAAAGCAGCTCCCTGAAGCTCCCTGCACCCCCTTCAGCTTCAGGGGTGATGGGATTAAGACATGGCCCTCAGGACATAATAGGAGTAGTCCTCTACCCATCTCACCCCATGGCACCTGGGAAGATTACATCACCCAGCAAGGCTCAACCAAGCCTGGGACTCGGGATAGCCTACAGAGTTGCTCCTGCATGGCCACATGGCAGAATACAAGCTCAAATTCAAACACCCAGAGAGGGTATAAAACTCAGGCACTCTCAGTACCTCCCCCCCCCCCCCCGAGGTGGGTTCCTACCAGTTCACACCTATTCGGTAGAACCGGTTCGTCAAATCTACCGAACCAGTTAGAAGAGGTTCCACCAGTGGACCCGGAAAGCAGGCCACACCTACAGAAGAGGTTCCAAACATTTTTGAAACCCACCACTGCCACACACACACACACACACACAGAGAGAGAGAGAGAGAGAGAGAAAGAGAGAAAGAGAAAGAAAGGAAGAAATAAATAAAAAAAGAAAGAAAAAGAGTGAGACAGAGATGAAAGGAAAAAAGAAAAAAGGGACAGAGAGACAAAAGGAAGGAAAGAGAGAGAGAGAGAGAGAGGGAGAGAAAACACGTGGTCGGTAAGCCACTCCCACCAGGTCACATGGCTGGCAAGCCACTCCCACAAAGGAGGCCACACCCACAGAGTAGGTTCCAAACATTTTTGAAACCCACCACTGCTCCCCCCCCTTTTTTCCCTTCACCCAACATTTTCAAGACATGCGATCCTGTCCACCATCAAAACCATCTTTCCAGTGTCTCCCCCCCCCTTGGAACTGAAGCTAGAAGGATATTTCTTCCAACATATTAATACTCCAGTCTCATTGCTTAGAGGAAACAAACATAGCTGACTTCAAAAGAAGATGCTTCTCTTTTGCTGGCTAATCACAATTACAGAAATCAAAGCTTTTTTATTGATCTTTAGGGCAACTCTCACTGTTCTCTTGTAAAGCAGCTACCGGGCTAAAAATTTCCAGTGGGGGAAAAAAAGAAGAATTGTTGCAGGTTTTTTTCTGCCTGGTTCAAACTGCTTCCACCTTTTTATACGCTAAGCCTTCTCTATACGGTCTCAAGGCTTATTTTTTGAAGACGTGCCCAAATTGGGCTCTTCCGTATCTAAATGTTCGGAACTTGAAAAGCAAATTAATGATGGGAAAGAAAGTTTTCCCTAAAGAGCACAGTGTATGCTTTGAAATACTGAAACAACAACAAATGTTTATTGCTAATAAATTCTCACTTCAAAATATTTGCAGTACAGCCTGCTGCAAAAACTCCACATCTGTGACAACCTTTTAAGTGTTATATACAAATGTTAATGAAATACTTGCAAGTAATAATTCCCATGAATAATGCCCCCCCACCATTTTTGTTCCCACCCCAGCCCTGTTATTTGTTGTGTCTGGTTAAGTCTTGCAATGGGGACCAGAATTTCTGTTACAGAGTTGTGCCTGCTTTTGTGTCCTTTTTGCCATGGTGCAGTTGTTAAGTGAGTCATGTGGTCATTAAGCGAATATTATGTGTTGTTTGTTGCGAAGTCTTCAATACACTTTCAGGTCTAGCCGTGCAGTCTTTCTGTTTTCAAGTGAAAGAAATTTCTTGTTGTTAGTTGCAAAGTCATGTCCAACCCATCGTGACCCCATGGACAACATTCCTCCAGGCCTTCCTGTCCTCTACCATCATCTGGAGTCCATTTAAACTCACGCCAACTGCTTCGTTGATTCCATCCAGCCACCTCATTCTCTGTCGTCCCCTTCTTCTTTGGCCCTTCATGTTTCCCAGCATTAGGCTCTTCTCCAGTGAGTCCTTCCTTCTCCTTAGGTGGCCAAAGTATTTGAGTTTCATCTTCGGGATCTGGCCTTCCAAAGAGCAGTCACCAAACTTCCAAACATTTTTTTTTCAGATGCCAAATATGGTTCCAATAGAAAGGGCACCAAAATTACAGAAATGATTGAATTTCTACCCCTAATTCAGAGATTGTTTTTGAATTGGATATCAAGAGCAGGTAACAGTAAGCAAATCCTAGATTATTTGACCACAGCCTTAATGGAGATATGTCCCAGATTGATAATAAGCAGTTGTTTCTTGTACTTCTAGAAATTAATTGGACAGTTTTCTACTTAAGCATCTTTTGCATTATGAATGATTGGTCTCCATCAAGAATTGTACCCATCATTCAGAGATCATTAAAAGTTTCTGTCCTCACAAGCTGTGTTAAAGGCAGCTATTTAAAAGTAATGATTGCTCATTAAGTCCCACTTTTACTGCTCTCTTAGATGCTGTTGTTGACATTCTTATTAACTGTGACAAGTATAATAATGGAATGATTTCCACATATGATGTCAGTGTGACTTTGAAAAGGGGCACACTTGATTGCAAAGGCTACAATATTGGTGGTTATTTACAGCTGCTTTTGGGTTGGATGTGGCCTCTTGATTGCAAAAACACAGGATGTCTACAACTTATGGTTGCTTAGTGACTTTAACAGAACAGAATAACAGAATTGGAAGGGACCTTGGAGGTCTTCTAGTCCAACCCCTTGGTCAAGCAGGAAACCCTACATTATCATTTCAGATAAATGGTTGTCCAGTCTCTTCTTAAAAACCTCTAATGTTGGAGCACCCACAACTTCTGGAGGCAAGTTTTCCCACTGATTAATTGTTTTAACTGTCAGAAAATTTCTCCTTAGTTCTAAGTTGCTTCTCTGCTTTATTAATTTCCATCCTTTGCTTCTGGTCCTGCTTTCAGCTTGACTTCCTCTTCTTTGTGGCAACTCTGAGATATTGGAAGACTGCTATCATGTCACCTCTAGTCCTTCTTTTCATTAAACTAGACATATCCAATTCCCGCAACCATTCTTCATAAGTTTTAGCCTAATCATTTTGTTGCTCTTCTTTGCACTCTTTCTAGAGTCTCAAAATCTTTTTTATATGGTGGCAACAACAAAAATCATTCTTCTAGGAGAGGGGTGGTTGTTAACTTTCCACACTGGCAATCCTGTTTAGCATCTTTCAAGTTCAACCAAGATTGGCTTTGTGCTGCCATCTTCTTAGGCAAGTACACAATGGCAGAATTTTAAGCTGGTCTCCTTTCCAGCCAAATGTATGTTTTCCCATTTGCCTCATTTGGGATTCCTTGTTGATAGCTAAGAATACTGATCTATTTATTGTATTTATAACCATGCTTTCTCTTCTGTTTAAAATATTGTAGGAAGTTAAAACCACCCCTCTCCTAGAAAATGAAATATTTTAGGAAATATAAGGGGGGCAGAATATTTCCCCTAAAAATAGAAATAGAAACTCAGAGAGGCAGAAACTCTGCCCCCACCTTTGTCAATGGGCCATTAAGGCCTGAGCCAGAGAAACATGTTTTTAAGCAGGAAACAGACTCACTCTTAATAGCTCCCCCCCACCTGTGTCAATGGACCATTAAAGCCTGAGCCAGCCTATTCTATATAACCAAAATCTACCCCATCTCTTTGCACTTCATTGCACCACCCACCAAGTTTCAACCAAACTTAGCACACAACCTACAAAGCTAGCTATGACCTCTGACAGCAACCAATCAGAATACATTTCTTACACAGGAACAGGAAACAGAGGTGGGGCCCCAGAGAGGGCATAAGGCCAGGGACTCTCAGCATCTCTACCCTTTTCTGCTCAGGAACTCAAGCCTGTTCATTGTTAAACCATCTTTCCAAGCAGCCTCCATGTTTCCAGTGTCTTTTTCCCCACTTGGAACTGAACCCAGAAGAGCATTTCTTCCAACAATATAAAATACAAAACGTTAAGCTCCTTTCACTGTAACTGAATTTTTAATACTTGATTTTAGTTGATATAGAAAGGAAGTTCATAAAGGTAGCAGTAGATGGCACTGAAGTGCCTAATTCAGAAAACACCAACTGGTTTAAAGTCTAAACTAAATCGTATACTCCTGGATGAAGTTATTACTTAGAATTTCCAATACTCAGAAATAAAATTGAGTGTCCTTGCCCATTTTCTCTTCCTTCTTAGCAAGTCTGAATTCTTGGCATCTCTAGGTTGAATCTACCTAAGAAAATTACTGTGGTGGAACTTCTTAATCCTGGATTTTGATTTGGCTGCTCAGAAACAAACCGAGCCATCTGTATCTTAAGATGCAATGCAACAGCTCAGCAACCGAAGGATGAATGTTGAGTTTCAACAGTAACATCTTTGGGATGTGTGCCCGTATGTTTGTGTGAGAAAATCCAAGATGATCGTGCTATATATAGGTTCCCAGCCCACAGATGCCAATCAGATGCCAGTCAGAAACAAAAGCTACATTTGATTCAGAGGTGGTATTCAGCAGGTTCTGACCAGTTCTGGAGAACCAGGAGCAGAAGTTTTGAGTAGTTTGGAGAACCGGTAAATACCACCTCTGACTGGCCCCACCCCCATATATTCTCTGCCACCTGAGTCCCAGCTGATCAGGAGGAAATTGGGATTTTGCAGTATCCTTCCCCTGGAGTGGGGAGTGAATGGAGATTTTGCAGTATCCTTCCCCTGACACGCCCACCAAGCCATGCCCATCAAGCCATACCACACCCACTAAGCCACGCCCACAGAACCGGTAGTAAAAAATTTGAATCCCACCACTGATTTGATTCAATTACAGAGAAGTCCAATTTTATCTGACCTCTAGTTAAAAGTGATGTTAAATGTATGGAGGTGTATATTTACGGCCTACTTTCTCAATCTTGACAACTTGAAGATGTGTGGACTTTATTTCCCAGAATTCCCCAGCCAGGCTGACTAGGGAATTCTGGGAGTTGAAATCCATACATCTTAAACTTGCCACAGGTAATAAACACTGATCTAGAAGCAAATACCAAGACCAAATGAAGAATCAGAGGCAGACTTCATATGGAAATCCAATTTAACAAAGCATAATCTCTGTATTCACATAACCTCTTGTGCTTGGTCCCAAAGATGCTTTTTCAAGAGGCAACTGGTCTTCCTTGTTTTTTTCTTTGAAGACATTTCACTTCTCATCCAAGAAGCTTCTTCAGCTCTGACGGGATAGTGGGGAATGGAAGGATTTGTATTCCTTGCAGACAGTGACCCCGAGGGCACAGATAAACCTCCAAGTGCTTCAACAACCCTCTAAAAAGGACGCAAATGACCAGCTGTCTGCAAGGAATATAAATCCGTCCATTCCTCACCATTTTGTCAGAGCTGAAGAAGCTTCTTGGATGAGAAGCGAAATGTTTTCAAAGAAAAAAAACAAGGAGACTAGAACTAAGGAGACCTTTTCTGACAGTTAGAACAATCAATCAGTGGAACAACTTGCCTCCAGAAGTTGTGGGTGCTCCAACGCTGGAGGTTTTAAAGAAGAGACTGGAGAACTGTTTGTCTGAAACGGTATAAGCTTTTCCTGAAGTTGGACTAGAAGACTTCCAAGGTCCTTCCCAATTGTAATCTGTTATTCTGTTGAGCTGTTTGTAAAAACAATAAAGCTGGGAAATAAATGAACAAATCTATCTTCTATATATGTATAAATGGCTCGGTGTGGGGTGTGTGTGTGTGTGTGTGTGTGTGTGTGTGTGTGTGTGTGTGTGTGTGTGTGTATGTTCCAGCATAACTCTGGAACGCCTCAAGCAATTTCAACCAAACTTGGTACACAGATGACTTACTCTCTGGAGAAAAATACTGTGGTGGTAAGACACCCTAACACCCCCCAGGGTGTGTGTTCTGTTAAGATACAGCCTGTTGTGCTTTAAAATGGCTTCTACTGTACAGCACAGTGGAGTTGCCATGGTAACGGCTTCACAGTACTCCACAAGGGGGCTCCCTCTGGTAAGGGGGAAAATCCAACATTAGAAATTACATTTGTTCCGGATATTTCTCCCCTATAAATCAGACAACGCTGGGATATAAGCTGGTAAATGAATACAATTCCGTTTAATTGGACAAAATGAAAAGTAAGGAAGGTATAGCCCAGAGAGTAAGGCTTCTGGGATTCTTTCCAATTCTTTCCCCAACAATGCTCCTAGAAGGCCATATGGGAAATAATTTATTCACCTTAAAAGGGATTCATCCATACGGTAGTTCAGTGTGTATTCTGATCTAATGGGAAATTCTGGACGTTTATAGCGGTGCCTATTACAAAGGTCACGCTAGAAGCCATTTAAAAGCCTTTAAAATTGAATTAACTTTGTTATGACAGCGGTTGACTTCGTTTGTGAATTAAGTCACAATGGTTTCCTCAGGTTTCTTCAGGGCAAACATTGTCCCCGTGGGTTTGTAAACCACTGGTTTATGGTTTGCCAGAGCTGAACTCAGCCACCTGTGATTTATTCAATAATTCATGGGATAACAAGCCAAGATTTAATGCTGTGTGCGGACTCAGACAGGAGGTTGTTTGCAAGTTCTGTAATTCTCATTCTTTGCGTACTCAAGAGACCCTTCTCTTGACAATGTAGAATTGTTCATTTACCTGCCGTGCCTTGCTTGGATCTTAATCTTTATTTAAGCAGCTTCTCAGGACAAAGCTGAGATTTTAGAGTTTTTTGATGATGCCAGAAACATCAGTTGGCAAATACAGCCAGAGAGCTTTATATGTAGCAAGTGTTGTGGCCCGCCAGCCGCCAGTGGAGCTGGCAGCAGAGTCGGACAGTGAGGAGGTTGGGGAGGAACATGGGCCAGTCCTGGAGCCTGGGGAAGGCTCAGAAGAGGGGTCTGCATCAGAGGCAGAGATGGGGCCAAGGCTATCTGGCAGTGATCAGGTGCCTACGGAGCTAGACAGCAGTGAGGCAGAGGAACAGCTGGAGCCTGTTCCCAACATGCGCAAAGCTGTGCAAGGAAAGACTTGGCACAATGTATCTGAGATTCACGGACAGATCTCCACACTCCTGAAATGAACAAACGAATGAACAAACAAACAAATTCTTTCCTGCAAAAGCCCACTCCTCTTTTGCTCCTCTTTTTATTTCCTATGGGAGGGGCCATTCACCGTCCACCTGTGGCTTTACTCCCAAATGAACCCTGATTTCTGAGCTGTTCTTTTCTTCTGGCAGCTCTGCCCATGCGCACACTGGGAACAGGCTCCAGCTGTTCCTCTGCCTCACTGCTTTCTGACTCTGAAGGCAGCTGAGAACTGCCAGACGGCCTTGGCCCCTTCTCTGCCTCTGATGCAGAGCCCTCTTCTGAGCCTTCCCCAGCCTCCAGGACTGACCCATGTTCCTCCCCAACTTCCTCACTGTCCGAATCTGCTGCCAGCTCCACTGGCGGCTGGCGGGCCACAACAGCAATATATGTGAATCACTCTGGTTTTGTCCAGATTGCTGAGATAAGATGGATGCTCAGGGATACACACACAGACACACACACAGACACACACACACACACACACACACACAACATACAGGTAGTCCTCAATTTATAATAATTTGCTTAATGACCGTTCAAAGTTACAACAGCACTGAAAAATGTAACTTATATGATCATTTTTCACACATATGACCATTGCAGCATCCGTTTACAGTCGGACGCTTGGCAACTGACTCCCATTTATGGCGACTGGTGTGTCCCAGGGTCACATGATCCCCTTTTGTGACCTTCAGACAAGCAAAGTCAATGCGGAAGCCAGATTCGCTTAACAACCGACTTACTAATGTAACCGCTGCAGCGATTCGTTTAACAAACGTGGGAAGAAAAGTCATAAAAAGAGGCAAAATTCACTTAACAAATTTCTCACTTAGCTGCAGAGGTGGTATTCAGCCAGTTTTGACAGGTTCTGAAGAACCGTTAGTGGAAATTTTGAGTAGTTTGGACAACCTGCAAATAGGCTGGTCCCATCCCCCGCTGCCTCCCAGTTTTCCAGCTGATCTTCTTTTGTTGCCCTGCACAGGAGAACGGAGCTGGAAAGCAGGTTAGTGGGTTGGGGAGGGAACGGGGATTTTGCAGTAACCTTTCCCTGCCACGCCCACAAAGCCACGCCCACAGAACCAGTGGTAAAAAAATGTTTGAATCCCACTGCTGCTTAGCAACATACATTTTAAGTTGAGGACTGCCTGTACTAAGAGAAATCCTGCAAAAACTTTGCAAATTAGAAAAAGCGCTGCAGAATGCAAATAGGTGCAATTGATTGGTGCGTCAGCTCTTCAAACTTTGCAAAGCTGGTGGTGTGCCCTATTTTTATCATCACCGTACACTGTAGTCCTCTGAATGTTTCATGAATAAAAGGCCTTTTGAGGAATTTTGAGAAGGGGAGGCGAAACATTAGTGGCCTCCAGCTGTGCCGTTTTCCAGATTGTGCAAAAATTTGTTTTGATAACTGTCAAAACTCTTGTTTCCATTTCCACTGAAATGCATGACAATTTGGTTTCGGGTTTTCCCATCATTGGATTGGATCAGATCTTGGGTGTGTTTGTGTTTGATATGGTAATAGAAGAACCTTGAAATTGGCATGTATTTTGTTCTTTTTGCACTTCATGAAAATCTGGGACACTACATAGAGATTAATTTCAGGCCAAGATATTCTTTGTTGTTCTTTTCTACAGAAAAAGAAAAATTAAGCCAAGAACTAAAGAGAGATTAAGGATGGAGGGGGGGAGGAAAAAAAAACCCCATAGCAATTATTTCTCCAAAGGATAACTTCCAGAGTCAAAACAAACTTTTATTTCAAAAGAAGAGGGAATTAGGATATGTAAATAAAACCAGAGAAGGTGGGATGGCAAATATTCCGAGTGGTAGATAAACTATCCGTCTGTACCTCTGAACAGGGAATGTAAATCCTTTTGCTGGAATTAAGATGCTGACATTTTATAAAATAATTGGAGCAGTGAAATTAGACTGTTACATGTGTCAGAGGTAATGTTATCCAGGCTTATTGCATTGATGTTTGCTTCTCATTCTCCCCAAACATCTGGGAGGGGAAAAAAACACAGTGATAACTACCCCCAAAATTGTTTTAAATTGGTTGAACTACTGTCTGAGTTTCCACTTTTTTAAAAAAATCTTTAGGGACTTCTTTCCATACCATTTGGTCTGCCAAAGTTGTGCCTTGCACATCTGTTATGAAAATGCTGACATAGAGTAAAAACATCTGGTGTATGGTAGGTTGTACAGTTAAGGGCACACAGGGAACCCTAAGCTGCCAGATGTTAAGTACCTTGAACAAGGATGACCTCACCTCTTGGAATTTTCCGGCCAGGGCTGAAAATTCTGGAATATTCTGGAATCTGCATTCCTCAGATTGGCCAGTGATGTTCCAGTTTGGTCTAGTGGCAACAGACTAGAAAGCGGGAGATCGTGAATTCTAATTGTTGGAACAAAAATCCACCTGGTTCCGTTCCAAGCCGGGATAAAGGCGCTGGAAATAAAATGGAAGCTGATTGGAAAGAAGGGTTTATTGTTTATCGTTGAGCAGAGCCCAAAGCATGCAGTTCTGGGACAGATGACAAAATGGTTGAATGAGTGGATGGATCTTTATAGGTTTCTGTGACTTTGAACTGTTCTGGGGATTGTGCAATGAAAGGGCTATTGGTGGGTTAATCCTATTATGTAGTAAAAGGCCACTGTCCTATCCTTAGAATTTGGGTGGGGGAGTGCAAATTCTTAATCCCATCACCTGGAGGTGAAGGTGTTTTGTTTGTGAATAGATTGGCCCAGTCTTTCTTCGTGGGCACAAAATATCCATCTCTAAAGATTTCAGGCATCTGCTGGAATCTGTTTCCTACAGCAGGAAGACTGGGGCTGCTTTCTGCCTTGAAGAGCATGTTTCTCCATTCTCCTTTGGGGGAATATAATATTCTGCCTCTTAATATTCCCCAAGATATTTCATTCTCATGGCGGGGGGATGTTATTGTGGGGAAAATAGGATGAGGAAGGTGTATTGGATATAGTCGCCGCCTTCAGTTATTTGTATAAATAATTAAGAGAGGATAAACGTAATAAATAAATGATCACTGTTAGGCTTAGGAGAATGATTCAATCATTTTTAAAACTTTGCTATAATACGTGCTCTAACGTCACTCATAATATTTGTTTTCATTTTTGACATTTGGCTGTTGGCTGTCAAACTGCTACATCAATAGTTAGATATATTTCATGCATGCCACTCCTAATGTCTGAATATTTACACATTGTATTTTTTATGTTATAGCAATAGCAGTTAGACTTATATACCGCTTCATAGGGCTTTCAGCCCTCTCTTAGCGGTTTACAGAGTCAGCATATTGCCCCCAACAACAATCCCGGTCCTCATTTTACCCACCTCGGAAGGATGGAAGGCTGAGTCAACCCTGAGCCGGTGAGATTTCAACAGCCGAACTGCAGAACTGCAGTCAGCTGAAGTAGCCTGCAGTGCTGCATTTAACCACTGCGCCACCTCAGCTCTTATTATTATTATTTTTCATACCATGAATTCCTTTTGGTTAGTAGTTTCTCTTTCAGGAAATGCAGATTTGCCCATCCTTTTTTTCTTACATGGTGTGAAGATGTTTTTCTCTTGATACAGGAAATTATTTTTGTCCTAAAGGTGCTTTTGCAGGAGACAACTGGACTTTCTTGTTGTTGTTTTTTTAACAAAAATTCACTTCTTATCCAAGAAGCTTCAGCTCTGACAGTGAGGTAGTGAGGAATGGAAGGATTTATATTCCTTGCAGACAGCTGGTCATTTGCATTCTTTTTCGAAAGTTGTTGAGGCCACTTGGAGGTTTATCTGTGTCCTCAGGGTCACCCAAATGGGTGTGGAGCTTTTTTGGATGCAGGATGCTTTCTGACTTGTGTCCCTTCCCTGTTGGAGACAGGTGGAAGCTCTTGGGGATGATGTCCTGTGGAATTATATGAATGTTTCCTTTCATTGACATTCATAAGTTTCCCAAGTTAATGATGCATCAAGGGCATTCCTGTGCTGTGTTCCCAATTACTGCCCATCATTTCCCCTCTCAGATGCGACATTCCAGGAGCATAACAACACAACAACAGCAACAACAACAAAAAACCTTTGCTTTTCCCTTTGTTTTCTTTTTCTATTTACCAAATTTAAACCTTGCAGGCAATTCTAAATATAAGGCAACTCCTCCTCTGCAGTAAAAAATTATGTGCTCACACAAACACACAAATATGCACATTGATCAGCACTCACACATGAGTGCCTTAAGCTTACTTTTGGATGTGTGGCACTGTTTTCCCCAGCCTAAATGATGCAGGGATGAGGAACGGCAATAATACAAATGACAAATCAGTGATTTTAATGACTGATTAAAATTAATAGGCTGTAAGGGAAAGGTAGTCCATTTATAACATTAATTGACTGCCAATCTGCATATGTTAACTATTCTGTCATGCACAAAAAATGGTGGCACCCAAACATATCACTCATCCGTGTATTTATCTCCCTTCTCCCAGCAGAAACAGTAATACAACAAGAAGAAAGGAGATAAGGGGAAGGAGTAGATTTCAGATTTCAGATTTAGTTTATTTGTATGCTGCCCTTCTCCGGGAGGGACTCAGGGCAGCGAACAACTCAAAAGGGGGAAAGGGAACATAGAACACAATACACAATACACATGATTAAAATAAACAAGAATCATACAGCCATACAGGTCGAGAGGGGAGGGGAACTCATCAACCCCAGGCCTGCCGGCACAGCCAGGTTTTGACGGCTTTCTGGAAGGCCTGGAGAGAGGTGAGGGTCCGTATCTCCGCGGGGAATTCGTTCCAAAGGGCCGGAGCTGCCACAGAGAAGGCCCTCCCCCGGGTCGTAGCCAGGTGGCATTGGCTGGTGGACGGAACCCGGAGGAGGCCGACCCTGTGTGATCTAACAGGTCTTTGGGAGGTAATTGGCAGCAGGCAGTCTCTCAAGTACCCAGGTCCAATACCATGAAGGGCTTTATAAGTTACGACTAGCACTTTGAAGCGTATCCGGAGACTGATCGGTAACCAGTGCAGCTCGCGGAGGATAGGTGTAACGTGGGTGTACCGAGGTGCACCCACAATTGCTCGCGCGGCTGCATTCTGGACGACTTGAAGTCTCCGAATACTCTTCAAGGGCTGCCCCATGTAGAGCGAGTAGTTAGAGAAGAATTAAAAAAAAACTGAATTGAGATGAGGAAAAAGGAAGAGATGCCTCAATATTAAAAGATTGGGAAGCAGGGGTGAAATCCAGTAGGTTCTGACAGGTTCTGAAGAACCAGTAGTGGAAATTTTGAGTAGTTTGAAGAACTGGCAAATGCCACTTCTAGCTGGCCTTAGAGTAGGCTGGGAATGGAGATTTGGCAGTATCCTTCCCCAGCCATGCCCACCAAGCCACGGCCACAGAACCGGTAGTAAAAAATTTAGAATTTCACCACTGTTGGGAAGCATTATAAAATGGCTAACATTTACAAAAGCAGGAAAGAATCTCCTTCCATAGCCACCCAAGGGCTGATTTTGAGGTTAAACTAGACTTTTTTTTTTTTTGCCAGAACTATCTGCCACTGTTTATACCAATATTGACAGCTTGAAGAGGTGTGGACTTCAACTCCCAGAATTCCCCAGTCAGCCTGGCTGACATTGTCTTATCTACCATCGTCCTTCCCCCAAGCATGTTTGGTTGTCTTGGCCTATGTCTGATTGTTTCCATAATTCATGGGCAATTATTTGGCAAGTAACCTGTCATTTGGAGAAACAGATGCCAGGTAGTCTTTGATTTACACCCATCATGGAGCCCAAAATTTCCATCGCCACTCAGGGCAGTTGATAAGGGAGGTGCAGCATCCCATGTTGTGACTGTTTTGCCACAGTAGTTAAACAAATCACGGCAGCTGTGAAGTGAATCATGGGGTCGTTAATAGCAATAGCAATAGCAGTTAGACTTATATACCGCTTCATAGGGCTTTCAGCCCTCTCTAAGCGGTTTACAGAGTCAGCATATTGCCCCCAACAATCTGGGTCCTCATTTTACCCACCTCGGAAGGATGGAAGGCTGAGTCAACCCTGAGCCGGTGAGATTAGAACCGCTGAACTGCAGCTGAAGTGGCCTGCAGTACTGCACTCTAACCACTGCGCCACCTCAGGCTTCTCCCTCATTGACTTTGCTTGTCAGAACGTCTCAAATGATGGGGGGGGGGTCACATGACACCCCGCTTTTGGGACACTACAGCTGTCATAAATACAGTTGCCACTTGCCAAGTGCCTGAATTTTGATCACGTGACCTGCAACGGTTGTTAAGCGTGAAAAACTGACCATAAATAACTTCTTTCAGTGCCGTTGTAACTTCGAACAGTTAGAAATGAATCGTTGTAAGCAGCGGTGGGTTTCACTTATTTTTACTACTGGTTCACCCTCCATGTGCATCTTCTGTGCATCCATTTGGCATTCCGCATATGCACTTTGCTTCCTTTTGTGTATGCGCCCAGGCTCAAAAACGTGGCTTAATAGGATGGCATAGCGCCGGGGCAGTGAGCGGGCCCACCCACAATCGCTGCTGTCGGTTTGCCCAAACTGCTCTGAACGAGAGGTGGGTCCCTACCGGTTCGGCCCGGTTCAGCCGAGTAGGTAGTAACTCAGCCAGCCACGCCCCCGAACTGGTTCTATCGGCAGCGCTATATGCCATCAGGTTTTTAGTTCTGCACATGCGCAGAAGCGCTTTTTAGCTACAGCACATGCGAGTGTGGACCGCGTCCCTGAGTGAACCACAGTGGTGGGATACGACCGGTATGCCCCAGTATGGATGTATCACAGGGGTGGGTTTCGACCGGTTCGCACCGGTCCCTGCGATCCGGTTGGTCGCCGAACCCGGAAGTAAGTAACTTCCGGGAACGGCGAAGCCCCCCCCCCCCCGCGCCCGCGCGCGCCCGCACACCCGCACCCGCTCCTTACCCGGTTTTTACGAATTCTGCGCTTCTACGCATGCGCAGAACGCATACAGCGCCTACGCAATCCTCCAGGAGCAGCTGGAGCATCGCGCAGATGCTAGTACGCATGCGCGCGCTGCGTGCGTGAGGACGCCGCCGGCCTCGTTCCAACCGAACCGGTTGGAACGGGGCGAGAAACCCACCCCTGATGTATCGGTGCCTGCTGGGAGCAATAGGTACCATTCCGGTACGCTGCTCTGGGGGGGGCCTGCCCGCCCACCCTCTTTACCTGTCTTTGCGCCGATCGGGGCTTACGCGCACGGAGCATACAGCACCTGCGTGATGCTCTGCTGAGCAGCTGGGGCGTCACGGGCGATAAGGATGTATGTGCGCGCTGTGCACGTGCTGCGCATGTGCATGTGGTAGATGCCCGTCCCTATTGCACTGTACTGGTTGCAAAGGGATCCGGAACCCACCACTGGTAGAAGAAGCTGGAACTGATTCAGGTCTGCACCGGCTGAATATCACCTGTGCTTATAAGTCAAGGAATACCTATAAATGCAGCATAATTGTTCTAACTCTGTCCTTTTCCGTTTCATTTTCTAAATTAATGCCTCTCCGGTACGATGGGGTTTGCTAAGAGCAACTCTGATATTGCAACAAGGCCAGCTTCATAAATTCAATCAATATGATATTCCTTCCTCCCCCACCACCTCCTGTTTTTTGGGAGGGGGAGGAGGGAATTTCCCTTACATACTAATAACAAACTAATTTGTGGAGCTTGTCGTTGTTTGAGTGCAGAAACAGGAGAATTTCACACCGCAAAGATTTGCTGCCAGGCTATTTTTGTGGATTCCATAACAAGAAATGCAATAAAGTCTGTCCAAGGGAGAAAAATGACAATTTAGTAAAGGGAATTTCCAGGCAATTATCCTTATCTGGACTAAAACCAGGAGGGAGACGAAAGATAAATTGTTTACCATAGTAGAATGGCATTATCTATCCAGGAAGTTAACACCCACCACTCTCCTAGAAAAATGAAATATTTTAGGAAATATTAAAAGGGCAGAATATTTCCCCTCTAACGGAGGCAGAAAGTCATCCCCCCCTCCTTTGTCAATGGGCCATTAAGGGCTGAGCCAGTCTATTCTACATAACAAAGATCTGCCTCCTTCAGCCAGAGCCATAATAGGAATTGCCCAAAGCCCTTTCATCATCGCCCAGCGAGGTTCAACCAGGCCTGGGACTCAGGACAGCCTTGCATGGCCCCATGGGAGTCTGACAACCAATCAGAATACAAGCTCAAATTCAAAAGCCCAGAGAGGGCATAAAATCCAGGCACACTCAGCATCTCTTCCCGTTTTTTGCTCAGCATCTCCAGCCATGTGATCCTGTTCATCAATAAACCATCTTTCCAAGCAACTTCCATGAATCCATTGTCTTTTTCCCCACTTGGAACTGAACCCAGAAGGACATTTCTTCCAACATCTCTGGAATGAGCTGCCCCCGGAGCTTCGTATAATCCCCGACCTCCGATCCTTCCGACGCGCCCTAAAAAGTTGGCTTTTCCAGCAAGCCGGCCTGGCCTGAACAAAATAAAATAAATGATTGATTGTTGTTAATTTTAATCTAATTTTTTAAATGTTATTGTTAATATTAATTGGGTTTGTTTTTGGATACTCTATCTAATTTTCTTTTTAACTTTTGTAATGTTTTTTTTAATGTTGTACGTCGCCCTGAGTCCTTTGGGAGAAGGGCGGCATATAAATCCAATAAACAAACAAACAAACAACAAACATCTATAAGTTCCATAAAATTGCCACAAAGATCTCGTGTGTGTGTGTGTGTGTGTGTGTGTGTGTGTGTGTGTGTATTTAGAAGTGAAGGATTGTATACCTCCCTTCTGACTCTTTCTGAAACAGCTTAAAATTTGATAGTAATGAAGGACAGTGCAGAAAATCAATATTTATACATGCAGTATATACAGGTAGCCTTCGACTTGCAACCACAATTCAGCTCAACATTCATGTTGCTAAGTGGGAAGGGGTTCCTTTCCTTGCCATTGGCTAGAGGCCAATGATACGCATTCTTGCCTTGGACATTCAGTGGTTCGTATTCACTGGAGCAGAATGGCCATCAGCTTTAGTACAGCATCCTGTATACCAAGCCTCTTTGGGGATGTGGCTGGATTAGGCCAACTAGAGTTTCCTATTCTGAGGCCTGTTACGCTGGGGCAGATATAAGAGGCAGGACACTGATTCTTCAACTAACAACTCTTCATTGAGTAGATCAGTTCAACCCAGCACCTTGCCTGTCTGACAGCTTGGCTTTTTATAGGGAGCTGTCAGATGGCTCAACCAAAGAGATTCAATCATTTTCCTGCCGTAATGACAGACCTGAGTTAAGCCTTCGTACTTTGGCTTCACTCCCTTGTTAGTATTCAACAAGGTCCTCCTTCTTTCTCTTTCTTACATCCTATCTATAGGTGTCAATTATATAAGCAACCATATTATACATTCTCCCAAGCCAGTTGTGTGTGTGTGTGTGTGTGCATGTCCTTTCCTCTCCCCTCCCCACCCCTCTCTTTTACTTCCCTTCCCTTTCCTTATGCATGGAGACAAATTCCTTGTGTGCCCAATCACACTTGATCAATAAAGAATCTTCTCTTCTTTTCTCTTCCCTTCTCCTCTTCTCTTCTTCTTCCCTTCCCCTTCTTTCCTCTCTCCCTGCCTCCATGCCCCCCTCCCTCCCTCCCTTCCCCACTTTTAAATCACTGCACTGTGCTCTTATTAAAATACAAATATTCCAATGCCTACAAAAGCTACGTAGAATTTAACTCCCCGGAAAGCACAGGTTTTCCAAGAGGTGGCAGTATAAGATTTCTTTTGCTTTTGCTCATTATGAAGGTAATTCTGCAAGGAAAGGAAAAGGAAAATCAGTAACAGACATATTCCTTTTTAGGTGTCTGCATTTCAACACCAAATGTTGCAGTTGGATACTAAATGGTAGGAAAGCCCAGGGCGAAAAAATGTATCAAGCAAGCAAGAACAAAGGAAGAATCCCATATATAAAACCCGCGTAAATCGTTCCTTGTTAACCGACTGCATCACATTCCTCTACGCTACAAGAGCCTTATCATAAATGATGAGGGATTTAGCAGATAGGCCCACAGGTCGAAAAAGTCAAGATGGCAACCATGACTTTGCAATCAAGACCCTGTGATTCTTCGATCCCAGCCCGGCATCAAATATGCCTCGATTTAGCTATTTTTTGCTAGCTAGTTTCCCCGTAGAGCGTAGCACGGAGGGAAGCAGATGCTACAGGCTGGAAGATAAAATGGGTCAGTTGCTCTCACAGGAATACAAACAGAACAAATACATCAACAAAAACACTGTGGAACCAGAAATTCCTAGGTCTGATTTAATCCTAACCTAGATGTAGCTCTCAAGAGCGGCAATCTGGGGTAAACATATTCAGAAAACCCTCCTGCTAAATTCACAGTGGGATATTTTTCAGATCGGTAAACAACCCAACAGCTTCGTAAACATAGCATGCTAACTAACCCTTGGTTAATTTTAATCACTTGGTAACTTAGTTTGTCGGAAAACCGAAACTCTTTTCATTTTCTGCCCTAGAAAATAACTAATTTGATCAAATTTGTGGGAACTGCTATTAAGGCTCTGGCCTTAGAAACCAGGAGGATGTGAGTTCTAGTCCTGCCTTAGGCATGAAATCCAGGTGGGTGATTTTGGGCCAATCACCAGGAGAGACTGTGAGTTATGGTCTTAATTTAGTCCACGCATTTGATTGGGCCAAATTTTCCTAGATTTAAAGCTTTTTCCCCCGCCTCGGATAACCTGTTATTCTGGACGGAGAGCGACTGACTAGCCCAAAGTCGCTAAGCCAATTTTCATGCCTAAAGTGGGATTAGAACTCACAGTTTCCTGGTGATTGGCTCAAAATCACCCAGCTGGATTTCATGTCTAAGGCAAGCTAGAATTCAAAAACTCATGCTTTCTATCTGATCCCTTAATTTCTTAATTACTTCTAGCAGAAAGTCAACCTAATATTTAATGCTTTGGCCAATGTGGCCAAATTTTCCAGTTCGGTCATCACTGGTGATATAATTACATCCCATTTGAACCTAGTGTTTTGTTTTATTTTTTCAAAGCTAATAAGGATGAATGCTTAAACCGCCACCACAATATTGCTCACCTCGGTATTCAATATTGTGGGAGATTTTAAAACTCTTCAGATTTCTAGTTCGGGAGTAGACAAGTGATAAAATGATGGACATTTGTCACCAGATGGTCTTTAAAAATGAAATATGCTAGGTAATGTTAAAAAGACAGAATATTATATTTCCCTGGATGAGAAAAGGAGAAACATGTTTTAAAGACAAAGCAGCTTCCTGCAGCTCCCCGCACCCCCTTCAGCTCCAGGGTGATGGAATTAAGACATGGCCCTCAGGACATGATAGGATTAGCCCTCTACCCATCTCACCATATGTCACCTGGGAAGATTACATCACCCAGCAAGGCTCAACCAAGCCTAGGACTCCGGACAGCCTACAGAGTTGTCCCTGCATGACCCCATGGGAGGTCTGACAACCAATCAGAATACAAGATCAAGATCAAAAGCCCAGAGAGGGCATAAAACCCAGGCGCTCTCAGCATCTCTTCCCCCTTTTTCTTCTTCTTCACGCAACATCTTCAAGGCACGTGATCCTGCCCACCATTAAAACCATCTGTCCAAACAGCCTCCATTGTTTCCAGTGTATTTTTCCCCACTTGGAACTGAACCTGGATGGACATTTCTTCCAACAGTTTGAAGTTACAATGGCAATGAAAAAAAAAGTGAGTTAAGACCAATTTTCGCACTCAGGGGCCATGGCAACATTCCCCACGGTCACATGATCAAAATTCGGGCACTTGGCAACTGGCTTGTGTTTGTGACAGTTGCGCTGTCCTGGGGTCATGTGATCACTATTTGTGACCTTCTCCGCCGGCTTCCAATAAGGAATAAATCAATCAGAAAAGCCGGATTGAGTTAATGACCACAAGATTCACTTAACACCACCAGTGATTCGTTTAAACAATGGTTCCCAAAAGATCGTAAAATGGGGCGAAACTCACTTAACAACTGCCTTGCTTAGCAGCAGAAACTCTGGGTTCAATCATGGTCAAAAGCCGAGGACTACCTGTACAGCCATTAGGCTAAATAAGAGAAAGATTCCTGCAAGATGTTCTTGCTGATCTCATGAATGAATTTTCTTGGGAATAATGTGGTCCTGATTTTTCATTGCCTTTTCATTCCCAGGATCTCCTCCCCCAAAGTTTTCTATTTAGTCTGCTACCCTAATAATTCCACCAAAGGTGTCTGTAGCAGAGATGGTATTCAGCTGGTTTAGACCGGTTCGCCTGAAACAGTAATGGAAATCGTGTGTGGGCCCATCCACTCGCCCCAGCTCTATGCCATCCTATTTAGGCATGTTTTCAAGCCAAAGCACATGCGTGGAAGGCTGAGTGCATGCGTGCATGCACACATTTTGGAACTGGTAGGGAAAGTAAGTGAACACTTACTGTAGGGTACATTAAACTAATCTCAAGAAGATGTTCACTACAATGCTATTATCAAAGCTGGGCCTCTGCTTTTATATATAATGGTCTTCCATTGAAATACTACCAAGTCCACAACTGCTTAGTTTAAGGGTTTTCTTTACAATTTACATTTCTCTGAACCTTTTCCAGATATACCAATAGAGGTTTTTTTGTCTCAAAATGGCCAGAAATTGATTGCCATCTTTTTCTTTTTAAAAAGAAAATAGTAGAAGTATCTAGCGAAACATGTGGAATCTCAACAGTACAATACAGAAGAACAACAAAACCCTTATGCAAGAATGGATTTGCTTGGGACTTGGATGAGACACTTATAAGAAATGATAAAAGGTCTCCTGCTTGAGCAGGAGATTGGACTAGAAGACCTCCAAGGTCATTTCTAACGCTACTATTTTGTATTCTGCATTCTGAATAGCTGGGCTGGGCTGAATTTACCCGAGCTGAGCTGTTTTCAAATTTTTGGAGCTTTTGTCTACCCAAATGATGTCTGGGTATGTCTGGGTAGCAAGAGCCGAGGTGGTGCAGTGGGTAGAGTGCAGTACTGCAGGCTACTTCAGCTGACTGTTATCTGCAGTTCGGCGGTTCAAATCTTACCGGCTCAAGGTTGACTCAGCCTTCCATCCTTCCGAGGTGGGTGAAATGAGGACCCAGACTGTGAGGGCAATATGCTGACTCTGTAAACCGCTTAGAGAGGGCTGAAAGCCCTATGAAGCGGTATATAAGTCTAACTGCTATTGCTATTGCTATTGCTATCACTTTAGCCCTCAGTTTCTTCATCCTTGTCTTAGATATAAGAGCTGTGGTGGTCCAGTAGTTAGAATGCGGCATTGCAGGCTAATTCAGCTCACTGCCAGGAGTTCGATGCTCATCGAATTAAGGTTGACTCAGCCTTCCATCCTTCCAAGGTGGGTAAAATGAGGACCCGGATTGTTGGGGGCAATATGCTGACTCTGTAAACCACTTAGAGAGGGCTGTAAAAACACTGCAAAGCGGTTAATAATTCTACCTGCTATTGATATAAAAATGTCTCACAAACAGTCAGTAGGGAAAGCCTTTCCAACTTTTCCTGGCCTACAATACTTCTCTAGATTCTAGGGGGCAGTGGTCATCACCGTTTCAAAGCCAAAGAGCCAACGCTGTCTGAAGACATCTCTGTGGTCATATGGCCAGCATGACTAAACACTAAAGACGCACAGAATGCTGTTGCCTTCCCACCAAAGTTGGTTCCTATTTTTCTACTTGCATTTTTTAATGTGCTTTTGGACTGCTAGATTGGCAGAAGCTGGGACAAGTAACGGGAGCTCACTCCGTTACGCAGCGCTAGGGATTCAAACTGCCAAACTGCTGACCTTTCTGATCGACAAAGCTCAGCGTCTTAGCCTCTGAGCCACCCTTCACTTTTCTAGATATATTCGTTTAAAGGCATGGGAGCTCCGCCATGGAAACAGGAGGAGAAATGGCCATTTTTTTTCTGTTGCCCTTGTAAATCTCTCAGAATTCCTCTGACGCTTAGTCCTTTGCTGCTTCATTCCCCAGAGCGATTCAGAAAAAATGATGATCTTAAACACGAGAGAGAGTCTGCTTCCCAGTTATTTGCCAAGGGCTATAATTTATTCTGTCCTCCTTTCTCCCAAACTCACAATACATACTGAGCCTGTAAATAGGCTTTAATCTACAGCCGTTGCTAACCAAAGAATGTAAGTACGCAGAAAATAAATTGCTTCTGGCTTCCTTCGAGTGATCTTGTGTGATCTTCCCCCTGCCTTCTAAAAATAATGAATAATATTTGTGGCTCAGTTATCTGTATTTAGGCAGAATCGGTTCTGTATTTTTTTTTTATTTTTTATTCCCACTCTGCTGCTGCCTCTCCTGACGGCTGCCCTCTGATTCTTCTAACTCTTCTGATGAAGGAAAGAGGAAATACAGATGATGGAATGAATGCCAGCCTAGTTAAAAGTCCCACCTTAGAGACACCTCAATTGTGGAATTTGGTGCCTTGCTACCTTTTCAGTTCAGGATTAAGGTGCATCCTCAGACAGAAAAGTTTGAATTTAGCCATGGAGAAAGAGAGAGAGAGAGAGAGAGAGAGAAATAGCAATACAAAAGGGTTCTTTGTTCCTCAACTTTGTGAAATGTTTCCTTCTTGGTAAGAAGACCCCAAGCTGTGCATCACAAGGTGTAAAGTGTTAAGAGGAAACAAGGAGGGCCTGAAGAACATCTGAATGAAGTAATGGGCACCAAGGTACATGGTGCCTAATATACTAGGATGACCTTCGATATCACATCTTAGTGTTCAGGGAAAGTAAAGCATATTTTTTTTTGAAGTCAGAAGTGCTTTTTAATTTTTTCTTTTGTAGGAAGTTAGCACCAACCCTCCCCCCTCCTAGAAGAATGAAATATTCTGGGAAATATTGAAAAGGCAGAATATTATATTTCCCTGGATGAGAAATGGAGAAACATATTTTTAAAGACAAAGCAGCTTCCTGTAGCTCCCTGCCCCAGGGTGATGGGATTAAGACATGACCCTCAGGACATGATAGGATTAGCCCTCTACTCATTTCACCACATGGCACCTGGGAAGATTACATCACTCAGCAAGGCTCAACCAAGTCTGGGACTCAGGACAGCCTACAGAGTTGCTCCTGCATGGCCACATGGGAGTCTGGCAACCAATCAGAATACAAGCTCAAATTCAAAAACCCAGAGAGGGCATAAAACCAGGGTACTCTCAACATCTCTGCTCTTTTCCCCCCAGGACCTCAAACCATGTAGTCCTCTCCACCATCAATAAACCTTCTTTCCAAGCATCTTCCATGAACCCAGTGTCTTTCCCCCCACTTGGAACTGAACCCAGAAGGACATTTCTTCCAACAATTTCTTCAAACAACTTCGCATTGGGAAACTTTTTGTTTTTAAGGAAAAAAAATTGCAACATTTCACATTTCTTCCTGACGAAAGTGGGGAATTCAGCTCAGACATTAAGGAAACGTTACACAGCACCTACAAGTAGAATCATGGAAGCAATGGTAGTTTCTGTGAACACTCTACGGAAGTGAAGTTGGATTTTGAAGAAGCAGGTGGGAAAGACCATCAACGCTTTGTAGTTGGAAGATGTCAAAGTTTGTTGCAGCAATCGCATCCAGAAAGCACACACAGGTTCAGCAGGATTCATTAACTTCTCTTTATATATAATATAATACACGAGACATATATACAATATCAAGAGTGGTTCTTCCAACGTGGTAGAGAGGAGAGATCAGTTTCCAGTTTCAGTTCAAAGCTCAGACCAGTTCTTAGCTTTTGCACACTCAGAGCTACAGAGCTAAGCCACGCCCAGGCTCCAAAGTTTTCCAACTCCCATTGGCTGACCTTGTTGCGATACTCTATTCCAGTTCATGAATATATTCTGACAGAAGATAGATAGATAGATAGATAGATAGATAGATAGATAGATAGATAGATAGATAGATAGATAGATAGATAGATAGATAGATGATAGATATGATGCTGCACTTCAAAGCTTAGATGACCTAGCCATTGGTATTTGAACATGGATCTTTGTAAGGTTTATATTTTATTGTATTTTACTAATCAAGGTGAAGTTAAATATATATTGCTAGTCCATATGTCACATGCTAAATAATTAATAATAACTAAGGCTATCAAAGTATCCATTATTGAATTCTAACCTTTCAAGTTAATACCCAGTTTTTAAAGTTCCTCCTTGCTAAAACTGAAACTTTTCACAATTTTGTGATGAAGTTTTTCAACTCCCAAGTACAGGTATGTGGCCATTCATTTAAGCGATCACAAAACACTTAACACCAGGGGCGATGGCTTGGAAACCAGTGCACATTGGAAAAAGAGGGCATACATCATGACCGACACCCGGGTAACAGAAGAAAATCTAATGTGACCTTTCGTATTTGTAAAAAAGAAACGATTAACTATTAATGCGCGAGAGATGCTGATTTCTGGTGGCAGCCCAGAAGAATAAATATAGCATGTCATTTAAAAAAAAACAACCTTTGCTAGAAAGTAAGACACAGGCCCATATCTGTCTGCTTATACATAAAATATATTTTCCCCTTCTCCTTTTCTTTGTAAAGATTGCCTCCATGAAACATTCTTTCTAACTCCCTTCCAACACAGCTGGTCCTCTAATTATCATTGTAGCGTAGACATTGTCTTCTTCAGATGTGCATAATTTTTGCCACCAGTTCTAGCATTTGTTAAATTGTCAGCTTGCTCTTCATCTTTGTTAGAATTTTAAGAGTCTTTCTAGAGCCGTGCCAAAGTGCCCCACACATAACCATTGTCATCACCTGAAGCAACATATTTTAGCTGGCTCTTCTTCTGTCTAGGCAAAGTTTCGTATCAACCGCTCCAGGTGTTCTCATATAATTGGATTCTGCATTCAAAAGAAACTGTCCGCGGTCTAAATCACCGGGCTAGTATATTGTAGGTAGTTTGCTGCTGTCAAGACTATTACAGGAAAGAAAGGGAATGCAGATGTTCACGCCGTAAATTGCCTTTTGCCTCAATCCTTAGGCGACGTTCCTCTTCAGATTTTTACGCAGGAGCATTCGTCCAGTGCATTCATCCCTTCATTTCAAAAGCTTGCTTTGAAGTATCTATTCCTTATTCAGGCTTAAATGATCCTACTTCACTCACAATCTGTAAAGACCTAATTTTCTGGAGAAGATGTTAATGCCGGAAAAAGTAGAAGGAAGAAGACCAGCTGTAATGTGGATGGACTGAATTACAGTGGGGATAAGTCCACTGTTGGATGATCAGATTCAGGACGAATCATCGTTGGAGAAATTGTATCTACACGGTCACCAATAGTCAACAATGATATAATAGCACCACGATTTACCCACCCACCCATCTCTTAGTTTGCAGCCAATAACCCTTATGAAATTTTGAGTTCTGGTTGGCAATTTGGATGTGTAATATAGCAATAGCAATAGCAGTAGACTTATATACCGCTTCATAGGCCTTTCAGGCCTCTCTAAGCGGTTTACAGAGAGTCAGCATATTGCCCCCAACAATCTGGGTCCTCATTTTACCCACCTCGGAAGGATGGAAGGCTGAGTCAACCCTGAGCCGGTGAGATTTGAACCACTGACCTGCTGATCTAGCAGTAGCCTGCAGTGCTGCATTTAACCACTGCGCCACCTTACCTAATCCTAGAGACATCGAATAAATGTTAGATGAATATGTTGGACCAATCTAGCCTATTTTGCTACTTGAGTCCCACAAACAACATGAAAATCTATCAAGATGATTCAGCTGCAAAACATTGACTGATGTGGATCATGAATATGTGCTAAGAATTAAGAATGAATGAATGAAGAATGAATAAATGAATGTATGCTAAGAATGGCATGGGCACATATTCCATCCTTGTAAATATTTTACACAGGGTGAGTCCAGCGCTGCTATGCGCCATGTTGTTGAATGCAACCTCAGCAAATGGCGGGCATTCTGCCCAGTTTGATAGTTGACATACAGGGGCATGCGCAGAAGCAAAAAACAAGATGGTGGCGCCTATGGCGCGGCCAATACAACCAGTTTGGATGCGTGGGTGGCCAAGTTACTACCTACTTGGCCGAATCGGTCCAAACCGGTAGGAACCCACCTCTGTTGATACAGCACCATTTTATTAACTCATTCCACGGCTCCATTCGTGCTGAGATGAAATATAGAACTGAGCCCCTGGAAGGACCCTATTAGCTTTATGAATTCCCACCAGAATCGAGCCATAAATTACACTCCTCTGTCTGAGATAATGTGTTTTGACACCCCGTGCAGTCTACATAGATCTGCTACAGAAACTTCCCGGCTAGGTTCTGGGCTGACAGGAGGCTCGGATAAGCTACAAAGTGGGCTTGCTTGGAGAACAGATCAACTACTGTCCAGATTACAGTACTCCCCCCTCTCTCCAGGGGCTCTACTATAAAGCCCATAGCTATTTCCTCCCATGGATGGGTCAGCTCAACCACTTGTTGTAGCAGTCCCGGGGTCTTCCCTGGTCTCCGTTTCATGGCAGCGCATACAGTACAACTTTTTATGTAGCTCTCCCAACGAGAGTTTACTAAGATTATACAGGTAGTCCTCAACCTACAACCATAATTGAGCCCCAAATTTCTTTTGCTGGGCAGTTGTTAAGTGAATCTTGACCCATTTTATGATCTTTCTTGCCACAGCTGTTCAGTGGATCACTGCAGTTAAGTTAGTAACGTGATTATTAAGTGAATCTGACTTCTGCATTGACCTTGCTTGTCAGAAGTCCGCAAAAAGGTGATCATGTGACCCCAGGACAGGGCAATCATCATAAATACAACTGCCAATTGCCAAGAGTCTAAATTTTGATCACATGACCACGGAGATGCTGCAACAGTTGTAAGTGGGGGGGGGGAATGGTCATAGCTCACTTTTTTCAGTGCTGTTGTAACTTTGAAACATTTAAACAAATGGATGAAAATCAAGGAGAACCTATATTCTGGCAAGCAAATATGTGGGTTCCTTAACTATAGGCGTTAAGGCAGAGACCAGTTTAATTTTTTCCTAATGTTCCCTTGGGTTAAATCATGTTTTGCTAAAAGCCACCATGTTCTTCTCCAAAATCATCCCCACGCTTCTCTATAATCTCAATCTAGATTCATTTAGGTGCCAGCTTGAAACCCTAAATTGTCATTCTTTTGAAGGACCAGGTAGGTCAGGGATCGGCAACCTTAAACACTCAAAGAGCCATTTGGATCCGTTTCCCACAGAAAAGAAAACACCAGGAGCCACAAAACCTACCAGGGGTTGAAAAGCTCAATAAATTGCGTGCTGGTGGGTGTCGCACATTGGCAGTGGTGACACATATTTTGAGTGACAGGGAGCCACAGCAGAGGGATGAAAGAGCCACATGCGGCTCCGGAGCCACACGTTGCTGTCCCCTGATGTAGGTCTTGGATACACTCTGTTATTTCTGCTCTCCCAGGTCTCTAGTTATCTTCTCCTGATTTTATCAAGGTCACCCTATATTTGGTGATGAAGCATAAAGCAAATTTGCTTTTTTTTCCCCTGAGCTAAGTTCATGGAATGAAAGGAGAAAAGCTTGGTACCTATTTGAATCACCGGTCCAAACATAAAGGAATTTATCCTACAACAAGTAGCATCTTAGGGATCTTTCTAGTTCCCTACTGCACAGATATGGAGTCCGTTTTCTTCCTGTCAAGAGGCCAAATTGCTACCTACCCCAATAAATTCTCCCGCTAGTCATTTCTAGAAGCATGAAATGGTGCGTTTGTTAAAGTGAAAGAAACACTTCATGTAACATTTCATTAGCCAAGGAATTCATGACCTCGTCTTGAATGAGCCAAGTATTCTCTGCCTTGTAAATTATGAATTCACTTCAGGGACTCTGCTCGCTTCTGAGTGGATCTAATTTGCAAAAGGATTTTTGACGGCAGTGCTCCAATAATTGAAATCATGAACTTTTGTCTTACAGCATTCTGCCAGCAATTTTTTTTTAAAAAAAAATCTGATAGCTTGGATATCTTCTGCTTTTATCAAACCAGTTGCTGGGACCTTCTGCATCTGTTGGATTGGATTTGGATTTATTACATTTATATGCCGCCCTTTTCCCCGAAGGGGACTCAGGGCGGCTCACAATTCAATCAGGGAAGGGGGTACAGACAGGGGAATAAAAAGACGAGACATAACAGTACAAAATTTAAAAACACACAACAACCACACCATTCGAGAAGGGGGGCAAAAACTCTTTAGCCCCAGGCCTGTCAGAACAGCCAGGTTTTAAGGGCTTTGCGGAAGGCCTGGAGGGTGGTGAGGGTTCAAATCCCCACGGGGAGCTCGTTCCAGAGGGTCGGAGCAGCCACAGAGAAGGCTCTCCTTCAGGTAGTCGCCAGTCGGCATTGGCCGGCGGATGGAATTCGGAGGAGGCCTAATCTGTGGGATCTGATCAGTCTATTGGAGATAATTGGCAGCAGGCGGTCTCTCAAGTGTTGACGATGATCAGTTTAATCAGGACAAATAGTGAGATGGAGTCACAAATGGGGGTGGCAGGGCAATTCACATTGATTCCCGGAGACCGTGTTGTGACAGGAATATAATCTGACTTTAGTGACAGGAGCAACCCTTGTCTTCTTCCAAGTGGTTTGCTAGATGCATTTGTCCTCCAAAGCACAAGCACAAAATCTGAGGTGGTCAAAGGCTCTCAAATTATTGTATTACCTGCTTTAATTTATACTTTCCCCTGCATTTCATGAGCTTTATGTTCTTGTCCCATCTTCTTCTAGTAATGTGTGGCCCCCAGTATAAAGCAGAGAAGCATTAAATGAAAACAAAAATAAATCTACCTTCCCCTCACCTAGTTCAAAAGCTATAATAGATATAATAGCAATAGCAGTTAGACTTATATACCGCTTCATAGGGCTTTCAGCCCTCTCTAAGCGGTTTACAGAGTCAGCACATTGCCCCCACAGTCTGGGTCCTCATTTCACCCACCTCGGAAGGATGGAAGGCTGAGTCAACCTTGAGCCGGTGAGATTTGAACCGCTGAACTGCAGATAGCAGTCAGCTGAAGTGGCCTGCAGTACTGCACTCTAACCACTGCGCCACCTCGGCGCTAATAAACAGAAGGTAGACAAGTTGATGGATATTTGGAGGATTTACAGTTGATTGACAAGGTGTTGTTGCCTGTCGGCCATCCGCCCCTCCAGCAGCCAAATCAGAGGAGGCGTGGGAGTCAGGATGAGCATTAGGGCAACCTGGGAGCTCCGAGGGGGAAGAGGGAATGGATCTGGCAGAGAGAGAGAAAGAGGCAGAGCCCTCAGATGGAGAGTCAACAGGAGAAGAACCCTGTGGCTTAATGGTTAACACATCTGCCTAAGATGCAATACAGCACAGGTTCTAATCCCAATAAGGGTATGGCTAGGTGATGAGAGCTAAATAGCTTGAAATAGATCTATACTAGTCTCCCTTTATTTATTTATCAGCACAAATACAACACCACACACACACACACACACACACACACACACACACACACACACACACCAGTGGTGGGTTCCTACTGGTTCAGACCGGTAGTTGTATGGTGCCTAGGTCTTTGGAACCGGCAGCGACTCAGGCCTGCCACACCCTTGAACCGGTTCCCCGGTCTTTTCTATCATCGCTGGCATGTTTCTCATGTCAACACCCTCCAGGTCTGGAGGTGACTGATGAGGAAGAGGAGGAATAGCTGGTCCCAGTCCCTGATGGCAGATAATCATCGGAACTACTGGTTTGCCTGAACCGGTAGTATATCTTTACTACCCGTTATAGTGAACTGGTAGCATTTTTTACTACTGATTTGGGCGAACCGGTCCGAACCGGTTCTATTTCACCCTTGGTTGTAGGGTTCATTCACGGAATCGGAATGACAGCCCATTCACGTTACTTCTGTTAAAGACTGTGTGCTAATTTCTCCGAAGATGGATGTTACAGCTCTCTTTTTGTCATCCCCGGTGAAAGAAAACAGAATCGATGTCTTTAGTCGCGGGAAGCAGGAAGAAAGCAAGAAGGCGACTCTACCGGTGTTATTACGGCCCCTCCCTTTCCCCCAAGCCCTCCGTTCAGAATTGCCTATGCATTCCAAACAGCCTGGTGCTATTATTTCACCTTGCTGACACTGTGAGTGTAATTACTTTGATTCAGGCCTGGAACCATGCAGGTAACAAATTCCATTGGTCACCAATGAGTAATAATTCAATTATTCAGTAGACTTGTAACAGCTCCGAAATGGCTCTTTTCCATTTCGCAAACATTGTATTTACTGCTGGAAAGAAAGCTTGTCTTCAGAGGGAAATGCGGTCCCCTCTATATACTCATATCTCATCACTCACAAATAAGGAACGAGATAAATTCAGAACTATTTTCTCTGGCTGTTTTCAATATTATAAGCAAAGCTGGGGGAAGGGGTGGGATGTCTTGGGAAGTCCACCTCATTTGGTTCTTGGTTGCGTAAACAAATCCATCACAACCGTACATAGCTGTCATATGGGCTAGTGGGCAGGAAGGATGGGATGTGGGTAGGGGGTCAGCTAAGGGTCTCTCTCTCTCTCTCTCTCTCTCTCACACACACACACACACACACACAACTAAGGGTCTCTCTCTCTTCACACACACACAGCTAAGGGTCTCTCTCTCTCTCTCTCTCTCACACACACACACAGAGCTAAGGGTCTCTCTCTCACACACAGATACACAGCTAAGGATCTCTCTCTCTCTCTCTCTCTCTCTCTCACACACACACACACACACACACAGCTAAGGGTCTCTCTCTCTCTCTCTCTCTCTCTCTCTCTCACACACACACACACACACAACTAAGGGTCTCTCTCTCTTCACACACACACAGCTAAGGGTCTCTCTCTCTCTCTCTCTCTCTCACACACACACACACACAACATTTGCAAAAATGTCCAGCATCATGATAAAAAGCCAGCTCCTTTTGGAAGTGTGTGCAATTACAAAATAAAGGTGTGCATATATAACAATGGACACGTGTACAACAAGGCCAGGGCTGTAGAAAATATAGAATAGCAGCATTGGAAGGGACCGTGGAGGTCTTCTAGTCCAACCCCCTGCTCGAGCAGGAGACCCTATACCATTTCAGACAAATGGTTGTCCAGTCTCTTCTTAAAAACCACCAGTGACCCACGACTTGTGAAGGCAAGCTGTTCCATTGATGGATCGCTATAGCCGTTAGGAAGTTTTTCCTTTGTTCTGGTTACTTCTCTCCATGATTTGATCTATGGATGGATGGATGGGTGGGTGGGTGGGTGGGTGGGATGATGGACGGACGGACGGACATATGGACGGACAGACAGATAGACAAATAGATAGGATAGATGGATGGATGGACAGACAGACAGACAGAGACAGATAAATAGAGACAGACAGGCAATCAGACAGACAGATAGATAGATGTAAATATGCAGGTATATAGATAGGTATATGTGTGTGTGTATGTATACACACACACACACACACACACATATATAGTACACACACACACACACACACACACAAACATATTTAGCTCTCATCAGGAAGCTAGCTGATGAGAGCTAAATAGCTTGAAATAGATCTATACTAGTCTCCCTTTATTTATTTATCAGCACAAATACAACACAAATGTAACAAAGGCAACAGTAAAAATATTGGGTTTCTGTCTGGATGGTCTCTTGTGACGAGCCGATGGACAGAGAATGGAAGCAGTGAACTTCCTCCCATATTTGGGCATACAAGGGGTTGTGACTTCAAATATATACCTTTCTCCCTGGCTCAGCTGATAAGGAGAAGAACCTTGTGGCTTAATGGTTAACACATCTGCCTAAGATGCAATACAGCACAGATTCTAATCCCAGTAAGGGTATGGCTAGCTGATGAGAGCTAAATAGCTTGAAATAGATCTATACTAGTCTCCCTTTATTTATTTATCAGCACAAATACAACACACACACACACACACACACACACACACACACACACACACACACACACACCAGTGGTGGGTTCCTACCGGTTCGGACCGTTAGTTGTATGGTGCCTAGGTCTTTGGAACCGGCAGCGACTCAGGCCTGCCACACCCCTGAACCGGTTCCCCGGTCTTTTCTATCAACGCCGGCATGTTTCTGCGCATGCACAGAACAGTTTTCAGCAACGCGCGGCGGGGGGGCGGACAGGCGAGTGAGCAAAGCGAGGTACCTTCTAACTCTGGTAATCAGTTAATATATTACAGGTAAGCAAAATCCCCATGGGGCAGTCAAGCTCACTTAACAACCATTCTACTAACTTAACCACTGCAGCAGTCCACTTAACAACGTAGGCAAAGGAAGGACGTAAAATGGGAGAAAGCTCACGTAGCAAATATCCTGCTTAGGAGCAGAAACATTGGGCTCAACTTCTGGTCGTAAATCGAGGACTACTACAGAGTTGCAGGATTCTGACACTTTTATGACGATGTTCTACTTATGCGACGCATTTGCACAAGGAAATCAGGAGAGACCTGACATCATCGCTCACACAAGATGCCCCCTGATGTGCAGCACACCCACATAAGCACCCACTCACACACGCCCCAACTCACACACGCACACAAACCTTTTGCCTCTTTCTCTCACAGGAAGAGAAATGCCATTACTCCTGGCTTAATACGGCTAGGAAACTGCCAGCGCAGATCTGCTAACTTTGTTCAAATGATAAAACAAGGTTTGACAGCTCGTTTTCCCGCCCTCCCTTCCTGCTTTTTCCTCCTGATCAAAGACAACAGCCCAGGAACTGACTAATGGGGGATGACCTACATATTTTTTTTTCCAGTTCCTCTGAGACTAGACAGATACAGGGAAATGGACTTGGCAATTATCCAACGGACAAGGAAAATAGGAAACCCACAGCCCTGTTATTATTTTTAGGTGTCTTCTGAATGTTCCTTACCAGAGCAAAGAATAATTTTTCATCTTGACACAGGCTGCATTTCCAGTACGGAAATCAGCAAAGAGCTAACAAACAAAGGAAAAGCAATCTTGCTCACGATAGTTACAAGCACAAGTATTATTTCATACATCTATTTATTTAAAATATTTATATTGCTTTACATCTTTTAACCTGCTATGATTGGGCAGCTCCCAATCAAAATTTAAAGCAATGTCTAAAATTATATTTAAACTATAAGGTAAAGGTTCCCCTCGCACATATGTGCTAGTTGTTCCTGACCTTAGGGGGTGGTGGTTATCTCCGTTTCAAAGCCAAAGAGCCAGCACTGTCCGAAGACGTCTCCATGGTCAGTGGCCGGCATGACTCAACGCCGAAGGAACATGGAATGCTGTTACCTTCCCATCAAAGGTAGTTCCTATTTTTTATAATTGCCTTTTTTTTACGTGCTTTCTAATGGGTAGGTTGGCAGAAGCTGGGACAAGTAACGGGCGCTCGCTCCATTACGCAGTCCTAGGGATTTGAACCGCTGAACTGCTGACCTTTCTGATCGACAAGCTCACCGTCTTAGCCACTGAGCCACTGCATCCAGTTCAGTTGTATTTAAACTATACAACTGAACAAATTGTATCTGAGGGCAGGACAAGAAGCAATGGGTAGAAACTAATCAAGGAAAGAATCAACTTAGAACTGAGGAGAAATTTCCTGACAGTTAGAACAATTAATCAATGGAACAACGTTGCCTCCAGAAGTTGTGAAAGCCCCAACACTGGAAGTCTTTAAGAAGACGTTGGATAGCCATTTGTCTGAAGTGGTGTAGGGTTTCCTGCCTAAGCAGGGGGTCGGACTAGAAGACCTCCAAGGTCCCTTCCAACTCTGTTACTCTATTCCATTCTATTCTACTCAAATGAAAACATTAAAAGCAACAAAGACGTGGTGCAGTGGTGGGTTCCGGATCCCGTTGCAACCAGTACAGTGCAACGGGGCCCAGCGTCCACCACATGAACATGCGTGCACATGCGCACAGCGCACACATGTGTCCTACCCTCCAGCGACGCCTCCATGAACCTTCGTGATGATCCAGCTGCTCTGCGGAGCATTGCTCAGGCACTGTACATGCCGTGCACATGCGCGTAAGTGCCGAAGGGTTCAAATACAGGTAAGAATGACGGGCGGGTGGGTGGACCCTCCAGGGCACCATACCGGAACGGTGCCCGGTGCTCTGGGCACCTGCAACCCACCACTGACGTGGTGCCAAGTCAAATTTCTAAGGTATGGTTATCCAATTTATATTATTATCAGGGAAAATGGGAAAAATGTTATTATCTGGGAAAGCCAGGCTGGTTGACTTTAGGTCAGCCATTTTGTTCCACCTCACCTCACAGGGTTGTTACTGTGGAGAAAAAAACGGAAGGAAAAAGGGGTATTAGGTATGATCATCACCTTAAGTTATTTATAAAAAAAAAGGTGAGATAAAAGTCTAATAAAATAAACAGAATGATTAATTGATGTTGAAGGAATGTTTTGGGACTGTGAAGCACAACACTTAGAAACACTATTTGCTAACACCAAAACCTGATCTATAGTGCCAAGGAAATAAATCTTGTTAAATTCCATAGGTAAAACTGTCTTATGTAAGTGGGGATAATCTTCTCTCCTTCAAAATTGGTTGTCCTCAGTAGAGGAAAATATGTAAATGCAACAAAGGTTAGAGTGGAGGGAGGGGGGGTAGTAGGAAAGACAGGATGGAGAGGAGAAAGGAGAGGAACAGGAAAAAGGGAAAGGCAGAAGAAGGGGGAAGGTTAAAAAGGAGGAAGAGAAAGGAGAGAAGGGAAAGGAGAGGTGGAAAGAAGGAAGGAGAGAAGAAAGAGAAGAAAGTGGGGTAGGAAGGAGGGAGGGAAGAAGGTAGGGAAGCAAGGAGGGAAAGAGGGAGGGAAGGAAGGAGAGAAGGAGAGTAGATAGGAAGGAAGGAAGGAGGGAAGAAAGGAGGGAATTTAAGAGAAAAGAAAGGAAGGAGGGAAGGTATGAGAGGAGGGGGGATGGAGAGAGGAAAGGGAGGGGGAAGGAAAGGAGAAAAGGAGAAAAGAAAGGAGGGAAGGAAGGAGGGAAGGAGGGAGGGAAGAAAGGGGAGTGGGAAAGAAGAAACGAGGGAAGGAAAGAGGGAGGGAGGGAAGAAGATACCTAACTCTGAAGTCTATAATGATTTTGGTATTATGGGAATGTCTCGAAACGTAGTCAAATGTAAAGCAAAACAGTGGATGTTGTATTGTCTTTTACCAGCTATTGGTTGTTGTATTTTTCTTTTACTAATAAAAATAAATTAAAAATTAAAAAAAATGCTATTATGAGATTTTAGTCCCGTCATCGATCAATATTGTAATAGCTTTATTTTGTATTTCAGACGATGTCCATTTAAAAAACAAAACAAAATTAAGACATGGAGGTTTTCGTGCTGTATAACTTGCCTCCAGAAGTTGCTGGTGCTCCAACCCTCGAGGCTTTAAAGAAGAGACTGGACAACCATTTGTCTGAAATGGTATAGGGTTTCTTGCTTGAGCAGGGGGTTGGACTAGAAGGCCTCCAAGGTCCCTTCCGACTGTTATTCTAGTCTAGTCTGCAATACCTTTGAAATGTGATGGCTATTTCTTTGTTGAGCATTGAGACTGAATGCATGATTTTGCAGCGTTCCTATTCCCTGTTAAGTTTATTGTGAATAAAAAGAGATGAGCTACAATAAAATTTATGTTAAATAAGTAAACCCACGAACTAGAATGGAGCTGCAAGACTGACTGGTACCAAGCAAACTGTTCGTCAGCAATTTGGTGCCCAGAGGTTCCAGCTTTAAATGTATTGCACATAAAATATCATGCACAAGTTTGCTTAATACCAATTTTTAATGTGTCGCACCCTTCAACTAAATCTATTGTTTCTCTTTCGTCCTTTTTCTCCCTTTGATGTTTCCCACTCTTGATTTACTATTGCTTCCAAATGTGTTTACTTCAGTTGTATTTCATTATGTAGCTAAGTTGAGATAAGTTGCACATCTCTGAATGTCACCAATCGAATAAGAAAAGACCAAAACATCTCATCAGCAACCATCACCCAGATAAGCAATGATTAACATCAAGCTCAACACTAGACCAACAATCAATCAATAAACAATACACCAATCAAGGAACTACCAACACATACAAACAATCAAATGGCAAGCGACAGCCTAATCAAGAAACCCCCAAGAACACTCCCATCAGTGGTGGGATTCAAATAATTTAACAACTGGTTCTCTGCCTTAATGACCAGCTGGGTGGGTGTGGCCATGGTAATAGCAATAGCAATAGCAGTTAGACTTATATACCGCTTCATAGGGCTTTCAGCCCTCTCTAAGCGGTTTACAGAGTCAGCATATTGCCCCCAACAATCCGGGTCCTCATTTTACCCACCTCGGAAGGATGGAAGTCTGAGTCAACCCTGAGCCGGTGAGATTTGAACAGCCGAACTGCAGATAGCAGTCAGCTGAAGTGGCCTGCGGTACTGCACTCTACCCACTGCGCCACCTTGGCTGGGTGAGTGTGGCCATGGGGTGTGACAGGCAGCACTTGACCTTCTTCCCCCCCAAAGCAAAAATGGACTCTGGGGGGGGCACGCCTCGTTTTGGGCCTAGTAGCCCTCCCTACATTTATCTGGGAGCCAAAACGAGGCACGGGGGACTCCTGGAAGGGGCGGGGCAGGAAGAGGCGGGGCCAGCCAGCAATTTAACAACCAGTTCGTCCAAACCAGCCCGAACCAGCTGAATCCCAACACTGGCTTCCACCATCACTGGCAGGGCAAACCTCTAGTATATGAACAGAGAGCAAACCCCACTATCCTCCAGTACTGATGACATTTTTTAATATGTTGTCTTTGTCTCGTTCCCCCCTTTCCCTTGTCTTTTGTGAGCCGCCCGGAGTCCTCCGGGTGTGGGCAGCATACAAGACAAATAAATAAATAAATAAATAAATAAACAAATAAATAAATAAACATTACCTAGTTGGTTAATGAAATATCTGTAAGAAAACAACCAAGCGCAGAGGACACCCAGGACCACAAAAATAAGAAAACCAATCTTAAAAAATTGGATTGTTCAGAAAATTTCTTAATAAAAATGAAGTGTTTGGAAATGACTTTAGGCAGAAATTAGTAAAGATGATCTCCAATTGAGCTTGACATCTAGAGACAACATAGACAGGTCTGGTTAGTTCTCTTGGCAAAAATTGACAAACAGTTTGTCAATATTTCCTCTCGGGCTGTTTTTCAATTTTCCACCGGGATTTTGGTCACGGTCTCCCAACCACATCCTAACCAGATCTGAACAGGGTTATCTTCCAAGTTAGCCAGATGGTACTGCAGCTGAGTTTTCTCTTTTTCTGAAGAGAATTTATATTTTAGCTGTTTTAAACATAGGTGGATCAGGCATACGCAGAGGAGACAAAAACAAAGTTAACATAGTGGCATGCAGAGGTGGGCTGCTCCTGGTTCAGCCCAGATTGGGTGAACTGGTAGTAGTAGTAGTGGTGGTAGGCTCCGCCCACCTGCCCAGATGCTTTTGTGTGCATGCGTGCACAACAGTGGTGGGTTTCAAAATTTTTTAGAACCTCTTCTGTAGGTGTGGCCTGCTTTGTGGGAGTGGCTTGCAGGCCATGTGACCGGGTGGGAGTGACTTGTTGGCCATGTGATTGGGTGGGAGTGGCCAACTTGTAAAATGTGGAGAAACTCACTTAGCAACCAAAATGTGGGCTCAGAAACTCTGGCATTTGAAGCCCGCAAGTCTTAAAGCTGTCAAGTTACAAGACCCTCGCACCCCTAACCCTTTAGAAAAAAAATCCCCCAGGGGTGTTCAAAGGTGACAGCTTTAAGACTTGTGGACTTCAACTCCCAGAATTCCTTCTCTCGCTCTTCATCTTGATGATGTGCGGGCGGGCGGGGGGGGGCTGAGCTGGAACCGGTTCTAAACGGCACTGTAGATTTGTGGAACCTCTTCTATAGAAGAGGTTAGAACTGGCAGGAACCCACCCCTGGCGCATGAGCACACCCGAACCGGTAGTTAAAAAAAAAAAAAGGCAATCCACCACTGGTGGCATCCCCTTGTATTTCTATTGTGACAGGGACTTTGATTACACGGTTGTGACCATTATCTTTCAACCTCCCTTGAAGATGCTCCCAAGCTGGGCTGATCTTTGATGGGACATTTAAGCAGCTAGCTGAGGAAGCCGCCATTTTGAAGTGATTCTGTCAACTGAAGGGAGAATTTGTTGCTATTCAGCAGAGCAGAGCAACTGAGATGCTTCACTTTGCTTATTGGAGAGGTTTTCTACACGTTCAGTCCTGGTTCCTTCTGCAACATTTCCCCATCAACTCTGACTTTTGCTTTTTCCAAAAAAATTCCTGTAATTCTGTGCTTTAAAAAAAAAAGCTTCTTCAAGCATCCATTTAGTGCCTATTACTCTTTTTCTAGTTCTCTTGTCTTTGGCAAAGGGAAAGAAGAAAAGGAATATAATTCTTACTTCCCTGACAGCATTCTTGAAGCATACAAAAGGCAAAACAAAACCCTCAATTTAATACTATAATTAGTTTCCCTTATCTATGGCTTGCTAATAGGAGAATGCACATCAAAATAATGCCCAACAGATCGTGTTTAAATACACTCAGGTTTTGAAAATAAACCTTTTTTTCAAACTAGAACTTTTTCTGCTGTGACTTTTCCAAAGCTTGCCTGCCTTCGATCAACAAAGATTGGGCCTTTGTAGTTTGAAATTTTATTTTTAAAGAGTAAAGGAGATAATTTGTGCTTCTAAATGAGCAACTTGCCAAATTTGGATTCAACACCTCACATGGAACGCAACCAAATTTTCTGATGAAATTCAGCAGTAGACAGTACACCCCGGTCTTTGAAATCAGGGAGGGTGCTTTCATAATGTCTTTAAATAGAAGTCATAAAGATCAGTTCGGTCAGAACTGGAACTTGGTCTATTCTGCTTCCAATCAAAGGTTTTTACAAGCAATATAGAACACAGTAATGATGAACTTGGTATTATCTGTTGGTGGGGCAGTGTCCCCTTTTGACGAATTATTCTTGCATATCATTGTTCTTGCAGGTTTTATCTAGAATCTCCTAGTCTACTATGGCTCCACTTAAAAAATAACTAACTAGAGTTAGCTCTGGTTAATACATGGATGAAAAAAGATGAGAACATTCAAAGGCGGTAGGAAGCCCTAGGCAGTTAGAAAGAGGGTAATATCTCAAAGATCAGTGATAAACCAAGGACAATGGCCAACTACAACTGTGTTGGACCTCAGAGAAGAGTTTGGAGTTAAAAGAAAGTGCAGCGGAGAAGGTCGTTGTATGAATTCTACTCCAACTGAGCTTCTTTGAATGAGGGATGACTCTTTAATTAATCGTGATGGGCCCTGCAGGTGGAGTTTTGGGAGAGGTGACAGAAGGCCATCCCATGTTGTGCCATGCAGAAAGAGAGTAACATTTCCCGAGAGGACTACAGCAAATGAAATCTGCAGAAGCTGCATCAGCTGCCAATCTACTTCTTGGGTGCAATACAAGGTTATCACCCTTAAAGTCCTACATGGCTTAGAGCCAGGCTATTTGAAGGACCACTTCTTTCCCATCACATCTACTTGACCCACTATGGACACGAAGGGAGGGCATGTTACAGGTCTCATTGATGAAGAATGTGTGAGGTGAAACCAGAGAAAAGGGCCTTCTCGGTGGCCTCCCCTTCTGCATGGAACATCTTTCTCCCCAAGATATGGTTGGCCCCTCCATCTAGTTTTTCTGAAAGGACCTCAAATTCTTGGTAGTTCAGGATCTGCTGAACGACATCACTTATTATATTCCATTGAGGGGTTAGTTGTTGTTTAAGAATTTTAGATAAGAGACAGCAGGTATGTAAGCTTAAGTTAGCAATGCGGTATCCATTTTTTAAAAGAAGGACAAGGAATTTCACACGATATACAGTCTCTGGCATCCTATTACCTGAGACAAACTTTTACAGAACTTTGCTTTCAAACAATGCTAACAACCTCTAGGTAGTCCTTGACTTACAACCATTCATTGAGTGACAGTTCGAAGTTAGAACAGCACTGAAAAAAAAGTGACATGTCCATTTTTCACACTTAACAATTATTGCAGCATCCCCCTGGTCACCTGATCAAGATCCAAACGCTTGGCATGTATTTATGATGGTTGCAATTTCTCAGGGTCCCGTCATCACCTTTTGCGACCTTCTGACAAGAAAAGTTAACGGGTAAACCAGAGTACTTTATGACCACGTTACTAACTTTAACAACTACAGTGATTTACTTAATGACTATGGCAGAAAAAGGACACAAATGGGGCAAAACTCACTTAACAACTGTTTTGCTTAGCTATAGAAAATTTGGGTCCAGTTTACTATTGTAAGCTGGGGACTTACCTGTACTTGGATGGCAGATATAAAGAATTATCGCATTTTACATACTTACTGTCTCTTCTCTAAAGCCTTTTAAGAAGATAAGTAGTCCCTCAATAGAATATAATAATTTATATCACTCACAAGTTCCGCATCTAGCCAGAATTGTCAGAATAGTGACAATAGATACATTCATCCATTCCTCTGTTTTAATATGCTGCCTTAGGGATGTGTTGGGATGTGCTTAGCTGCACATATTTGCTATTTAATGTTCTCATTTTGTAAGCAAATGTAAGATTCCTCCCCCCCTCACTTTTCAGGACAATATAACTATTCTAATAAATAGCATTTAATAAAATAGCTCTAAAAGAGCTATTTTTATTTTTGGTCATGTAACATATGGCAAATAGTTAGACTAGATATACCCTCAGCCAAGCCTCATAAAGCAAAAATCTAGGTCTGTTGTCATCATTGTATCTTGTAGCAGGAAAATCTACATGTTTATGATGTTTTGGCGAAAAACAGTTTCCTTCAAAATCTGCCGAGAAGGCTTTCTGGAATCATTTCTGGTGGAAAGAGGATACTAGCAAGAAAATTCTGGCCCTTTCTCTGGACTTTCCTGTTAGTGTAAAGGAGGAAAAAGGAAAGGTGATATGTAAATGGAAATGTTTTCATCATTATTTTCGGTATCGGCTGCGATAATCAGATAGCAAAACAACCGAAACCCATCAAAGTGACAGCAATCCAGGTCTGTTTGCCAAGTTAGTTCAACACTTTCCCATCAAGAGGAGGCAAATTGACAGCTATCTTTGCTGGCTGTTAAGAGGTATCAACAAACTACATTGAAGAAATGGTGTTTGAAGATCAGGGCGCTGTGGAACTGACTCATTTGAAGATTCTTCTGGGTGCAATGTGTCAAGAAATAAAGATGAAAAGTTGCTTGTTCTCTGAAATGGGCTTGGAAGGCTATGTTGCAAGGCGTTTACGTGCTCCATTTGGGGCACAATGGCTCAGTGGTTTAAAGATGGTGAGCTTGCCAGCTGGAAAGCTGACAGCCCAGGTTCAAGACCCAAGCGCTGTGCAATGGGGTGAGCTCCTGTTCCTTGCTCCAGCTCCTGGCCACCTCGCAGTTTGAAAGCACGCAAATGCGAGTAGATTAATAGGCACCACTTTGGTGGGAAAGTAACAGCATTCTGTGCACCTTTAGTGTACAGCCATGCTGGCCACACGACCATGGAAAGTGTCTTCAGACAATGCTGGATGCCTCAACTAAGAAACGGGAATGTGCACCATGCCCTAGAGTCAGACACAACTGCACACGGAAAGCGTTACCTTTGAGGTGGCGCAGTGGTTAAATGCAGCACTGCCGGCTACTTCAGCTGACTGCAGTTCAGCAGTTCGGCTGTTCAAATCTCACCGGCTCAGGGTTGACTCAGCCTTCCATCCTTCCAAGGTGGGTAAAATGAGGACCCGGATTATTGTTGGGGGCAATATGCTGACTCTGTAAACCGCTTAGAGAGGGCTGAAAGCCCTGTGAAGCGGTATATAAGTCTAACTGCTATTGCTACATGGGGCTACCCTTGAAGATATTTAGAAGCTGCAGTCGGTACAGAATGTGGCAGAGTGCGCAGTTTTGATTGGCGTTGGTTGGCACATGTAACACTGCAGTTGTGTGAGCCGCATTGCTTGCTGATTTGCTACCAGGTCCAGTTCATGTTGTTGCTTGTCACTTTTAAAGTCCTTCATGGCTTGGGACCAAACTATCTGAGGAATTGTGTTGTCTCAAAGGGATGGGCCTGCTCTACTCCCTCCAACAGAAAGGCCAAGCGGAGGACCCCATCGGCCAAAGAGTTTTAGCTAGCTGGGTCTAGGAGGACAGCCTTTTCTGCTGTGGCCCCTGCTCTTTGGAACATCTTGCCCCCAGAGGTGAGATGTACTTGCACCTATCCATGCTTTCGAACTGCTAGGTTAGCAGGAGCTGGAGCAAGGAGGGGAGCTCACTCTGTTGCATGAATAGCAATAGCAATAGCAGTTAGACTTATATACCGCTTCATAGGGCTTTCAGCCCTCTCTAAGTGGTTTACAGAGTCAGCATATCACCCCCACAGTCTGGGTCCTCATTTTACCCACCTCGGAAGGATGGAAGGCTGAGTCAACCCTGAGCCGGTGAGATTTGAACAGCCGAACTGCAGATAACAGTCAGCTGAAGTGGCTGCAGTACAGCACTCTAACCACTGCGCCACCTCAAGCTCAGGCCTTGAACCTGGGCTGCTGGCTTTCCAGCTGACAAGCCCAGTGTCTTAACCACTGAGCTACCGTGCCTCTTTGCTAAAAGAAACAAGCCATAAATATTTAGACTACATAGGAGAAGATAAATTACTTGGGATGTTATATGATTTGATGATGAACGGACCCATGCTACTTGAGGCTCATTCAAGAAGTCACCATTAAGCAAACTTCGGGATTCTAAAATTCCATTTCCTTGTTCATTGTCTGTGCCTCTATTTGAATGCATGCAATATTGTAGCACAACAATTTAAATAGCAATAGCAGTAGCAATAGCAGTAGACTTATATACCGCTTCATAGGCCTTTCAGGCCTCTCTAAGCGGTTTACAGAGAGTCAGCCTCTTGCCTCCAACAATCTGGGTCCTCATTTTACCCACCTCGGAAGGATGGAAGGCTGAGTCAACCCTGAGCCGGTGAGATTTGAACCGCTGACCTGCTGATCTAGCAGTAGCCTGCAGTGCTGCATTTAACCACTGCGCCACCTTGACTGGTGGGCCAGTCCTCTTACTTTCTGACTTTGAAACACAGTCTCTATAAATGCTTTTTAAAAATTTCTTTATAAAAACCACAGCTTTCATGCCAATTCCCATTCAGTTCCATGCAGTGATGAAATTATTATTATTATTATTATTATTATCATTGTTGTTGTTGTACAATTGTATCACAGCGGCCAGTTGTTTCGCCGGATTTGGCATTGGTTACTAGTCGGGCCCCACCCAGGGGCCTAGGACGTCGTAACGTATTTTCGTAATATGCGTGCAGATCCAAGCAGTGCGGCTTTTTGCATTTGACTGATGGTGATTTTGTCAATTTTTATCTGTTTTAAATGTAATTCCAGTGCTTTTGGAATAGCACCCAGTGTGCCAATTACCACTGGAATTACCACTGCTGGTTTGTGCCATAGTCATTATTATTATTATTATTATTATTATTATTATTATTATTATTATTATTATTATTATTATTATTATTACTATTATTATTATTATTATTATTATTATTATTATTATTATTATTATTATTATTATTTTGCTACTGGTTCTGTGAGCATGGCTTGGTGGGTGTGGCTAGGGAAGGATACTACTCCAAAATCTCCATTTCCACCTCACTTCATGGTGGAAAATCAAAATCCGCATTCCTTCCCCACTCCTGGGGGAAGGATATTGCAAAATCTCCATTCCTTCCCTACTCTGGGGCCAGCCAGAGGTGGTATTTTTTGGTTCTCCGAACTACTCAAAATTTCCGCTACTGGTTCTCCAGAACCGGTCAGAACCTGCTGAATTTCACCCGTGGTTCCATGGATGGTTGCAATTTTTTTACAAGAAATATGATTCAGATAGGATCTTAACAATGAATTTTTGGGGGAAGGAATATGTGCATAACAATAATTAAACAATATATTGTATGAAATATTTTTCATCCCATTGTTACCAGGAAGGGCAATAAAAAACGAAAAAGAGAGCTCTTCCCATTCTTTTTCTTTAGTGCCATGAATGCAAATTTACACCAGAACTTTATATCTTACTTAACAATTTTTAGTGCATTAATCTTAACTACTCACTCCCACCTATTTAAAGTATAAATTCAGGGGTGGGAAAATCCAATCCAGGATGTGAAAATAATATTTCTTTGTGGGAAACTTCAATCACCACTCATTGTATTATTTGACTTTTCTGCCAGTAGCAAATTCTTCTGAATACTAGTTAGCTTTTCTAAAAATATATGCCATTGTCAAAAATCACCATGAGATGCCTATTAAGAACAGCGGAACAGTGAGATTTCTTTTTACAAAACTCTATATATCCTCAACCTGTTTCCCCCAAATTTTGAAATGGTAGTAAAAGTTGGTGTGGCAAAGAAACTATATTCATTTCAGTTATGGATTCAGTTCCACCACAAAACCGCAGTCGACTAAAGCGCGCTCGATGAAACCGCGTACCTGATGTCATCACAGCGTGACAAAAAAAGCACGCTGTGAGCGCTAAAGCTAAAATTAACCCCTAAACCTAAACCTAACCCCCCAAAACCTAACCCTAAACCTAACCCTAAACCTAACCCTTAACCTAACCCTAAACCTAACCCTAAACCTAACCCTTAACCTAACGCTAAACCTAACGCTAACCCTTAACCTAACCCTAACCCTAACCCTAACGCTTAACCTAACCCTAACCCTAACCCTTAACCTAACCCTAACCCTAACCCTAAACCTAACCCTAACCCTTAACCTAACCCTAACCCTAACCCTAACCCTAACGCTAACCCTAACCCTAACCCTAACCCTAACCCTAACCCTAACCCTAAACCTAAACCTAAACCTAACCCTTACCTTAACGTGAATTGGCTTTTCTTCAAAGTGCTTTTTAAAGCGCCCTTTTTTCTCCGCGGTCGCTGTTGTCGCGCTGCTGATGACATCAGCGACGTGCTTTAATCGGGCACGCTTTAGTGGACCGCAGTTTTGTCGTGCCACGTATGGATTCATGAGCTGCATTGGGACAAGGCATTCTTACGTAGTTTTAGCCTTTCTACATACAATAAAGGATAATTATATGATTGACCTATCTTAGACATATCAATTTTTTTTCTTTGATTATATCATGTTTCGGTCACTATCATGTAAAAAAGATGTTGAAATTCTCGAAAGAGTGCAGAGAAGAACAATAAAGATGGTTAGGTGGCTGGAGGCTAAAACATATGAAGAACGGTTGCAATAGCAATAGCAGTTAGCAATAGCAGTTAGACTTATATACCGCTTCATAGGGCTTTCAGCCCTCTCTAAGCGGTTTACAGAGTCAGCATATCGCCCCCACAGTCTGGGTCCTCATTTCACCCACCTTGGAAGGATGGAAGGCTGAGTCAACCTTGAGCCGGTGAGATTAGAACCGCTGAACTGCAGATAACAGTCAGCTGAAGTGGCCTGCAGTACTGCACCCTAACCACTGCGCCACCTCGGCTCTTGCAGGAATTGGGTATGTCTAGTGCAGGGGAGACATGATGGCTGTATTCCAATATTTGAGGGGCTGCCAAAAGGAAATGGGGGTCAACCTATTCTGCAAAGCACCTGAAGGCAGGACAAGAAATAACAGCTGGAAACTAATAAAGGAATAAGGGGTTGGACTAGAAGACCTCCAAGGTCCTTTCCAACTCTGTTATTCTGTTATTCTACATGATTGACTACGTGCCATCGAGATATCTTCTAGCAATTTGTTTCGGAGCAACCGCATAGATATTCACCCTGATGATTTATCCCTAACCTGGTCTTTCAGATCTTCGAACAGTGCCCCATCAAAAATTTAATTGATTTCCACTGTGTAGATCCATTTCTGATTTTTTCTCCATGACAACATAGGAGCTACCTGTATCGTAATATCAATGGTGTTGGTTGGGCTGAGAGAATACAACTAGCCTAAAATGATCCAGTCACCCTTCTGAAACTTGGGATTTCTTGGCTGTCCAATATCCTAATTACAATGCCATTCCATCTTTTATACCCTGACTGCTATTATTTTGGCACCAAAATACTGTGTCTTGTTAGGAGCAACCAGAGTTTTTGGTGGTTATGGTCCAACAACATCTGAAAAGTCAAAAGTTCTCCATTCTTTTCCCCAAGTCCTATTGTCTCTGAGCTTCATTGAGCAAGGCACTAACTTTTGATCAAGAGTAGAAAGTCAAGAGTTCTCTGGACTCATGTTTGATTACCCTTCTCTGATCACATGGCCAAAAATCATAGAGCAGGTTCCTGCTGGATTTATATGAAAAACAAAACAATGGAATGGATGGGGAAGCCCAGAGTAGGCACAGCATAATATAAAAGAAAGCAGTGAGCAAAGCAGAAAAATGGTCCCATTCACACATATAATGAATGCTTCATGTGTATTTTGATCACCATCTAGGCTATTTCATATAATGATTGCTCAGAAAGTGGCCTCCCAAATACTATATTTTCTCCCTCCCCACAAAGCTTACAATTTTGTTGTAAAGGACAGTTTCTACTGTGCTTATTTAATGTAATGTTCTTAACTAGAAATTTATTATAGTCATTATTTTAAGTTCTATTTATGTGGTGTTTCCAATATTGGGGGGAAAGACCATTAAAAAAAGAGACATGTTTAGCAATATATATATATATAGTTGGCTGTTCTGACCCCCCTCGTCCCACACCAACACACACTCTGAGCCAAAGATAAGTTATGGCATTTAATTAACAGACAGACAGGTCCTTGGCAACAAACCGGCACAGACAAGCTTGGCAGCAATCCAGCCTGCCAAGCTCACAATAATGTTCTCCAACATTAATTTCTGCGTTGACTTCTGCAAGAGGGGCTTGTGCACAAGTAGTCCTTTTATAGTCTGGAGAGGAGCCTAATGACCACCAGCTGAGTGCAATTACCTCCTGTAACTGCACAATTGTTCCTGATGCCTATTAGCTCTTTGGTGCCGTGCATCCAGAAACAACTCACTGCTGGCGTCCGGCTCACTCTCCCTTGTCTCCTCCCCACTGGTCCAAGGCTCAGGTGCCTTCTAGTGGCCAACCAGCCTCTCTGCGCCCTGCTCAGAGTCGGAACCCTGTCTAGGGTCCTCCACATCCTCCAGAGCCGACTCATAGGGCCCCTCGCTGTCGGAGTCTGGTGGCAGCTCCAACAGCTCCTGCTGGGACACAACAGTTGGCAATTCATTAGTGAAGAGGCATTTTTGTCTTTGCATCTCTGGCAATTCATGTGTTCTGAAGTCCAGCCCTTCAGGTATGCTGATGAAAGCAGAGCGAAGAGATTAGTTCTCTTCAGCCCCTCTCTGTGTCTCATGTCACCTATGAATAATAATGGGAAATAATTGATTTCCTTACTAGTGAGCTGGATTCCTGGGAAGGGGTGTCTTCTACAGAGGAAACAGTCTTAAGAGCCCTTGAACCCAAAATCACTAGCAAAGGCTATTCCAAGTTCAATATCTGCAGTGCCCCATATATGGATCCTCAGATCTGAGCTACAGATGGAGACTTTGTGAAGACAGACATTGCATCCTTCCAAGTGAGGACACCAATAGAGTTCAATGTAGGTAAAACTCCTTCCGAGTAAAAGACCTACTCAAGATTCAGATCTACTCCTGGCAGAAATTATGAGATAGGAATGTAAAAATGACAATGTCAACTGCATATAAAGAAAACTTGTACAAAATGTTTTATAGATGGCACTTTGCACTAGCAAGGCTGGCTAGAATGTATAAAGATAGATCAAGCAGATGTTGGAAATGTAACCAAACACCGGGTTCATATTACCATGTGGTGGACATGTCCCAAAACTAAAAAATACCGGTCGAAAATACATATCTGGTTGGAAAAAATGACAAAGAAGCATATTGAACTGAAACCAGAGACATTTCTGTTGGGCATCCTACGGGAAAAATATGACAAAAAGACTATATATTTGATTCTACACAAACTGACTGTGGCTTGGATTGTGGAAGAGTGAGGAGATCCCGTCAGATGAGAGGGTGATTCAGAAAATAATGGAATGCGCAGAAATGGACAGATTAACGCTTATTATCAAGGACAGAAAAGAAACTGAACATTTTTTGACGTGGGATGTATTTTATCAATGGCTAGAGAACAGAAATGGAAGTTAGGAAGGAGGCGATATAAGAAGAGAAAATGTTACTCTGGGGAGAAGTTTATAATGATATTATATATTATTGTAATTATCTTGATATATAGTTGTATTACAAATGTTATTGTAATGAATATAACAAATATGCGGACTATATGAACTATCAAACAATTGTACCCAGTTCACACACTGTTTGATGGAGATGAAAATTATTATAAATAAAATCAATAAAACGTTAAAAAAAAGATTCAGATCTACTCCTAAATAACATTATGTGCTTAGAGCCAAGGTGGCGCAGTGGTTAAATGCAGCACTGCAGGCTACTTCAGCTGACTGCAGTTCTGCAGTTCGGCTGTTCAAATCTCACCGGCTCAGGGTTGACTCAGCCTTCCATCCTTCCGAGGTGGGTAAAATGAGGACCCGGATTGTTGTTGGGGGCAATATGCTGACTCTGTAAACCGCTTAGACAGGGCTGAAAGCCCTATGAAGCGGTATATAAGTCTAACTGCTATTGCTATAACAGAGCCGAGGTGGCGCAGTGGTTAGGCTGCAGTACTGCAGGCTACTTCAGCTGACTGCTATCTGCAGTTCAGCGGTTCTAATCTCACCGGCTCAAGGTTGACTCAGCCTTCCATCCTTCCGAGGTGGATGAAATGAGGACCCAGACTGTGGGGGTGATATGCTGACTCTGTAAACCGCTTAGAGAGGGCTGAAAGCCCTATGAAGCGGTATGTAAGTCTAACTGCTATTTCTATTTCTATTGCTATTGCTATTGCTTAGTCCTTGGCAACAGCTTTCACCACAAATTACAAAGCCCACCAATAGAAACATAACAGTCTTCTTTAGGCTTTAGAGAAGGTTCGATGATGGAATAACCTTAGCATCCATCTTGCTCTTCTGCTGCTGTATTTTGTTTTCTAACTTATTGCTATATCTCGGTGCCTGAACCTTTGGACTCCATTGTTCATTTTCTTTACTTTTTTTTTATTAAAAAGTTTTAATAAGTTTTACAATTGTATACCTTTCCCCTTCCCTCCCTCCCCCCCCAATCCCCCATCCCCTCCCACCCTCCTCCCACAACCTCCCACAGCAAAATACAGAGTATAAACATTTAACAATCATACACTATAATAAACTAACTAACTTTAGCATCGTACCTTCGCTTATACTTTTAACTCCCCTTTTGTAAAGCTAACTTTAGATAAATTGTAACATTCCTTGTTCATTCATTCATAAGCTAACTGAAATTTCTTAGTCCCATATTTGTTTTGAATATAATCAGTCCATCTTCTCCATTCCAACTTGTATTTCTCATCTGAATGGTCCTTCAAGTATGCTGATATTTTGGCCATCTCTGCTAAGTTTGTTACTTTTAACGTCCATTCTAGACAATGTCGACTAGACAATGTCGTCTGGCGGCTCCTCGGGGGAGAGCCTTCTCTGTAGCTGCCCCAGCCCTATGGAACGATCTACCCCCTGAGATCCGGACCCTCCCCACTCCCTTGGCCTTCCAAAAGTCTACTAAGACCTGGCTATTCCGGCAGGCCTGGGGCTGTTGACCCTTGATTGAGTTCCAGCCCCACTAAGGTTGAGTGCATGTTGTGTTCTTTTAACTTGCTTTGTTTTTGTATTTTAATTTTTTTAGTATTTTTAAAACTGTTTTTATGTAAGCCGCCCGGAGTCCTTCGGGATTGGGCGCCATACAAATTCATTAAATCTTGAATCATTCTTGAATAGTAGGCAATTCTTCCTTCTTCCAGTACTGCGCCACCAACAATCTTGCTGCCATTGTTTAATTCAGAATCAAATTAGTCTCTATAACTGTACAGTCTGTAATTATACCTAGCAAGAATAACTGAGGAGTAAACTTTATCCTCTTTTGAAGAATATTTTGAGTAATCCACCATATTTTTATCCAAAATGCTTTGACTTTTTTACAAGTTCATTGTCTTTACTTTGTGACATGGTGCTATTTCCTAGTTTAGTTCCTGTCCTTGTTGCTACACCTCAGATAGCTTCCAGTTGTTAGCAAGCTTTACTCTTCAGCCCAACTTCTATTGCTTTTGGGATATGAGTGTCAACTGTCATTTGGATTGTGATTTGTCAACCAGAACTTCTCTTCAGAGACATCACCTATCATTTGGTGATGCCGGAGCTGACTGTATTTATATTAAGATGCAGAAGAAGTGTAAATTAATATTGTGAAGTGGAGTCTAGAGCCAGTTTGGGGTAGTGGTTAAGGCACCAGGCTAGAAACTGGGAGACCATGAGTTCTAATCCTGCCTTAGGTATGAAACCAGCTGAATGAGCCAACCAGTCTTTCTCAACCTTAGGAAGGAAGCAATGGCAAATCACTTCTGAAAAATCTCATCAGGAAAACTGCAGAAACTCATCCAAGAAATCATGAGGAGGCAAAACTGGGTCGAAGGGACACAAAACACACACACACACACACACACACACACACACACACACACACACACCTGGAGTCTGAATCCATAAAGAAGCAGCAGTTGGAGAGACCTAAATATAGGCTCCTTTCCTCCTTCCTTTTCATGAATTCAATTACTTAGTTATCTATTTCTATTAGGATATTTAAATTTACTAGCCGGAGCAGCGGGATTATGCCATGAACCAGAACACACAGTTACAGTTGAGCGGTTGAAGAGCGCTGGATCCCGCCTGAGGCAATCTGCTCTGTGATTGGTTGCGGTGGGTGTAAAGGGGAGTTTCCCTTTTTCCCGCCTTTTTCTTCTGTGTGCCTTGTGTGCTCTGTGATTTACCTCACGACGTTCCTCTGTTTGCCCGACTACCTAGTTTGCTGTATATATTGATGCCAAATATATTTATTTCTATAAAACTGCAAGTCTGTGTCGGCATCTATGACTCGGACACCTGCTGCACAACCCCTTGACAATTTACTTACTCGCTTCTTTATTCAATTTCTATGGCCACCCATTCCAAAACATAACTCTGTGTGGCATTGACAGGAATGACTGTACAATAGCAGGGGAGAGAGAGAGAGAGATGATAAGAAAGGACAAGTGTGAGAAGTCAGATAATCATCTAAAGGAGACATAGATAATCCAGAGTTGAAAAGCTTTCAGTGCCAACATAATCCATTTTTTTCCCTGAGATATTTAGGCCATGATTGCCTAATTATGTTTCCCCAATGCCTTTTTCTATTGCAGCTGAGTTTTGGTACCTGACACTAATTTTTGTAGACACTAATGAAGACATGACAATACACCTATTGGTACTGCACAGGACTGTTTAATTACTTGTCTGGGAAAAGAGAGATAATGTCTCATCATTCCCCAGGGGAAGTCACCTTGTCTCATTTTGAGAGATAATCACCCACAGCTCAGGAGAAAAAATATGCCTTACAAATGTCCAGCGTGCAAATGTGCTTCCTTTTTAGAGTTTCTCCACATGTCTATACAGGTAGCCCTCAACCTACGACCAAACTGGAATCAGAATTTCCATGGCTACACAAGGCAGGTGTTAAGCGAGTCGTGTCCAATTTTACAACTTTTTTTGCCACGGTTGTTAAGTGAGTCACTGCAGTTGTGTTAAGCGAATCTGCCTCCCCCACCCCACCCTTGACTTTGTCAGAAGCTGCCTGGGAAGGTCACATATGTCCACCATGACCTCAGGGGACTGTAGCCATCATAAATTTATGCCTATATAACCAATCTGAATTTTGATTTTGGTTGGACTAGATGACCTATAAGGTCCCTTCCAACTCTGTTAATCTGTTAATCACGTGGCTGTGGGGATGCTGCAATGATTGTAAGTGTGAAGGCCAGTTGTCAGTCACTTTTTTCAGGTGCCACTGTAACTTAGGACGGACACCAGTGGTGGGATTCAGCCGGCTTGCACCTATTCGGGAGAACCGGTTGTTAACTTTCTAAGCAGTTCGGAGAACCGGTTGTTGGAAGAAATCTCATTTTGGTTTTTTTTTCCCACTTTACTGGGCTAATCTTGTAAGGAAGGCAGGAAGGAAACATTCTGGTGTTGTTTGCAGCCTAATCTTTATTGCCCTGCTTACAGAAACTGCCTCTCCGGTTAACCCTTATTACACTGTAGCAGCTAAGGCAATGCGCCCATTGACGTGAGTGACATTGAGTTGGCCACGCCCACCCAGTCACATGACCATTGAGCCACGCCTAGCTGGTCATCAGGGCAGAGAACTGGTTGTTAAATCATTTGAATCCCACCACTGATGGACACTAAATGATTTACCTGTGTGTACTTTATAACTCTGTTGCTAGTATTTAATATGTCTCACAAAATTGATATAGTTGATAAGGACTTTTTGTTGTGCAGATGTTAAACCACGTCCTACTCTTTGCGACCCCCATGGACCATAGCATCCCAGCCTCACCCCTGTCCTCCACTGTCTCCCGGAGTTTCCCCAAATGCGTGTGCATTGTGTTGATGGCATTATCTAACCATCCAGAGCCGAAGTGGTGCAGTGGTTAAATGCAGCACTGCAGGCTACTTCAGCTGACTGCAGTTCAGCAGTTCAAATCTCACCGGCTCAAGATTGACTCAGCCTTCCATCCTTCCGAGGTGGGTAAAATGAGGACCCGGATTGTTATTGGGGGCAATATGCTGACTCTATAAACCGCTTAGAGAGGGCTGAAAGCCCTATGAAGCGGTATATAAGTCTAACTATTGCTATTGCTATTGCTATCTAATCCTCTGCCACCACCCTCTCCTTTTGTCTCCAGTCTTTCCCAACATCAGGGCCTTTTCCAAGGAGTCCTCTCTTCTCATATGGTGGCCAAAGGATTTGAGCTTCAGCTTCAGTTCCTGTCCTTCCCCAAAAAAAACAGTCAGGATTTATTTCCTTTAGGATTGACTGATTGGATCTCCTTACAGTCCGAGGGACTGTCAAGAGTCTTCATAAGGTCTATACCACTTCAAATTCTCTCTTTCTCTCTCTCTGTCTGTCTAGGGTGTGTGTGCATGTGTGAGTGTGTGAAATCTTTATATTCTATAAGTAGTGTTAAAGCTAAAGGTAAAGGTAAAGATTCCCCTTGCATATATGTGTTAGTCATTCCCGACTCCAGGGAGGGGGTGTGCTCATCTTCGTTTCAAAGCCGAATAACCAGCACTATCCACAGACGTCTCTGTGGTCATGTGGCCAGAGTGACTTAATGCCGAAAGTGCACGGAATGCTGTTACCTTCCCACCAAAGGTGGTGCCTATTTTTCTACTTGCATTTTTACGTGCTTTCGAACTGCTAGGCTGGCAGAATCTGGGATAAATAACGGGAGCTCACTCTGTTATGCGGTGCTAGGGATTCAAACCGCTGAACTTTCTGATCGACAAGCTTAGTGTTTTAGCCACTGAGCCACTGCATCCCTTTAAGTAGTGTTACATGACTACAATTGATAATGGGAAGAAGAGTTCAAGGTAGGTAGACTTTGCTAAAGAAGAGCCATACTAAAAGTCTAATTGAAATACAACTCCAATAGGGACAAAATGGAAGCCTACAGGAAAACAGAGCCTTCACTTCATTGCTCAGTTGCTGTCAGTTCTCCATTTCTTGCTCATAGACTTAGCTATAGTTCAAATTAGCAAACTGGTTAAGCATTCAAGCATAATTTGCCAACAATTTGCTAGGCTCATTGCACTGAATTCTCCTGCTCATAAATTTACCAAGTTCTATTTCTTTATAATCTCCTATGTGTTCATAAACTGGCCCGGTTTTGTTTGTTTTGAGAAATTATATGTCCAAAATACCCGGCATAAGTAGTCCTCGATTTATTACTCTTCATTTAGTGACCAAAGTTACAACACAGGACTGAAAAAAAGGGACTTAGGACCAATGATCACATTAGCAAAATTCAGATTCTTGGCAACAAGGTAAGATAGATAAGATGAGATGAGATAAGATAAGATAACCTTTTTTTTTTTTTACTGTGAACACACATTAAAAATGAAATTCTCTTGCCTGCTCTCAAAAGCAAGTATATATCTACAAACACATAACACACATACACGTTATATACCTACACCCATACAAATATTTACACACACACACACACACACACACACACACACACACACACACACACGTGTATATGCTATACCCTGAATAGACAGAAGTGAACTACCAATGATCTTTTCTGCCATCCTCACCACTGGCTCATATTTATGACGGTTGAAGGGGTCCAGGGGTCATGACCTTTTCTGACCTTTTGACAAGCAAAGTCAATAGAGAAACTAGATTCACTTTACACAATTGTGTTCCTATCTTAAAAACGGCAAGTGATTCACTTAACGATTGTGACAAGAAAGGTCATAAAATGGGGGCGAAGCTCACTGAACAAGTGTCTCACTTAGCGATGGAAATTTCGGGCTCAATTGTAGTCATAGTTGCAGAAGATTACCTGCATCCATCAAAATCTAAATGGAGGTGCTGTCCATGGTGCTGTAATACATCTGGTTTTTTTTTCTTTATTCCTCCATTCTTAAAAGATATAAACTTTAAGGATTTTTTTTTATTGCTCTGATGACTTTATTTGTATTATACTCTCATCTCTGTGTTATTTAAGAATTAAGCACTGCTGATCTGTTGCAAGGTTTCCAAAGAAACCTTACAACAACACACATTCTGGTGTGCTGTCTCAGTTGGCCGATTGGAAATTGGGAAAATATTGTGGGGGAAATATTGTGAGGCCAGGAACATTATGAAGGTCACCTTGAGTTGTACAAAATAAAGATGAGGCATAAATCTAGCAAATAAAACCTAATAGGCTAAGGAAGCTCCACATAAATGCTAAGTACTAGAATTTTGTATCTAATATTTAGTCCAATAATGCAATGATTAAGAAATAAAATAAGCGTAATCCTAAAATGAAATGAGAAGTGCAGGTGATAAAAACAAATAGAAGGAATAATGAGAAAGGAACGAACATAAAAGCCCATAATTACTTTCATTGAGTGCTTGAAAGTGCTCTAAGCGTTCAGTGCACTATTGAGAATAATCAATACAACATAGTTGCAAAAAGTGGTTAGTGGTACAGATTGAAGCCGAAACATCAGTGTGCTTCAGGCGTGAAGGAAACTGGTGACAATATGCTTGCATTTCAGAACCAGGACAAATGTATTAAGCTGCTTGCTCTTAAATTATCTCCATATATAGAAGGCAATTGCTTGTAGTTTATTTATTTCAAGAACAGGTAGTTCTTGACTTACAACAGTTCATTTCGTGACAGTTCAAAGTTACAAGGTCACTGAAAAAAAGGAACCCATGATGACCATTTCTCACACTTAACAACCACTCCAGCGTCCCTGTGGTCATGTGATCAAATTTCAGATGCTTGGCAACTGACTCGTATTGGTGATGGTTGCAGTCTCCGAGGGTTAATGTGATCCCCTTTTGCAACCTCCAAAGTCCATGGGGAAGCCAGATTCACTTCACAACTGTGTCACTAACTTAACAACTGCAGTGATTCCCTTAACAACTTTGGCAAGAAAGGTCGTAAAACGGGGCAATATTCATTGAACAAGTGACTTAGAAACTGACTGTGGTCATAAGTTGAGGAACTTATGTCACTGAACTGAATGGAAGAAGCTTCTTGGATGAGAAGCAAAACAATACAATACAATACAATGCACAGGTACAGTATAGGTGGCAACTTGCTCAACTGTAGTAACTGTGAGAGGGATCTTGGCGTCCTAGTGGACAACCATTTAAATAGGAGCCAGCCGTGGGCAGCAGCTGCCAAAAAAGCCAACACAGTTCTAGGCTGCATAAACAGAGGGATAGAATCAAGATCACCTGAAGTGTTAATACCACTTTATGAGGCCTTGGTAAGGCCACACTTGTAATACTGCATTCATTTTTGGTTACCACGATGTAGAAAAGATGTGGAGACTCTAGAAAAAGTGCAGAGAAGAGCAACAAAGATGATTAGGGGACTGGAGGCTAAAACATATGGAGAACGGTTGCAGGAACTGGGTATGTCTAGTTTAATAGAAAGAAGGACTAGGGGAGACATGATAACAGTCTTCCAATATTTCAGGGGTTTCCACAAAGAAGAGCAAGTCAAACTATTTTCCAAGGCACCTGAGGGTAGAACAAGAAGCAATGGGTGGAAACTAATCAAGGAGAGAAGCAACTTAGAACTGAGGAGAAATTTCTTGACAGTTAGAACAATTAATCAGTGGAACAACTTGCCTCCAGAAGTTGTGAATGCCCCAACACTGGAAGTCTTTAAGAAGATGTTGGATAGCCATTTGTCTGAAATGGTATAGGGTTTCCTGCCTAGGCAGGGGGTTGGACTAGAAGACCTCCAAGATCTCTTCCAACTCTGCTATTGTATTCTATTGTATTGTACCTTCAAGGAAAAACAAAGGAAGTCCAGTGGCCTCTTGAAAAAGCACCTTTGGGATATGGGATTTAAGATTTTGATTTTCCAAAGTCTGCACTTACTGGGAAAGCTTGCATGGATAAAAGCTGTTCACATTTGATCACCTAGAAAGCAATGAAAGAATGTCATATTTAGGGAATGTCTGCTCTCTCTAAGCATTAATGTACTGCCACATTTCCCTGGATACCAGAAAATTTGTTATGGCCTCCTGCCTAACATTAGGGGAAGAAGTTGAAGGGAAGCATTTTTTTAAAAAGAAAAATTTACATATTATTATGCTGAAGTAATTCTATGCTGCCCGCTCTCTTAACCACTCAGGGTGGCTTCTAAACTGTAATTAAAAGAGTCATATTGTTAAAACTAACATCGTTATTAAAATAAAACACCCTGCCTATTTTATAAAAAATAAATATATTTAAACAGTTCAAACAATTTAAAGACTTGGGTAAACAAATATTTTGAATTCCCTCCTAGATTATAAAGAAAACAGGGATTGCATCCAGCCCAAAGGTAGATTGTGCATTGTGACTCACACAATTCAGTCCAAAACATTTGTCGCACTAATCTCTCTCTATATATATACAAGCTCATGCATCATCATGAAATCTCCAGAACTGCAAACCCTACAAATTTGAAATTTGGCACATATGTTCCTCCTGGCTTCTAGGTGCTTGCTAAGAAAGGATTTTTCGAAATGACCATCAGATCATTAGTATTTCTTATATCATTATTAACTCGCACTGATGGAGGAGTTAGATGTTCTACCCCCCCTCCCCACCTGAAAAGAACACTGTTTCAACTACCATGGGCATGGACAGTGCGTGACTCATCTGGCCTGTGGGTTGGGTTTAGACTTTCTACTCCCCCTGCCCACCTGAAAAACGCTCTGATGCTAAGGAGTTAGACTGAGGGAGAGAAGGGGATAAGATAGGAGAGGCCTCTGTGGGGCAAGCCTGAAGGAGAGAAGGGGAGACGAGACGGATTGTAACTACACATTAATTTTCAAGCTGTAAATGTTGATTTATCTAGCCTGATCACCTAGTTTCATAGCAGAGCACTGGTATCCAGGTAGTGAATTGATAGAATGGAAGACTCTGGACTAGAGTACAGGTATTCCTTGATTTATCACCACAACTGGGGTCAGAATTTCCATTCCCAATCAAGATAGTTTTTAAATTAATTGATTGATTTACTTATTTATTTAGAAAATTTATTTGCTGCCTATCTTATATCGAATGACTTGTTAAGTAATTCACACCTGATTTTACTGCTGTTCTCTACAGCTGTTAAGCTAATCACTGCAGTTGTTAAGCAATTCATACAATTGTTAAGCAAACATGACTTCCCCATTGAATTTCTACATACATATACATACACATACATACATACATACATACATACATACATACATACATACACACACACACACCTTTATGAATCTAAATGGTAGTAAGTGTCAGATGGGCCACAAAGTTCATTTTTTCCAGTGGCGTTGTCACTTCAAATGGACACTCAACAGTTGCAAATTGAGGACTACCTGAAGCTGACTGCGTTGGGGGATGTGAAAGGAGCATCCCTAAAGATCACATCACTTCTGGCAATTGGGAGCCCCCTGGGCAGAAGGGTTGTCACTGGGAAATCCTTTCAACCTGTTCATAGCTCAGTTTCATCTTGAATATGACACCATTGCACACCATTGTGAGCACCTTAAATTGGACTCCGAAGGCAGACAGCAACCAGTGATGGGCTTTCATCATGGGGACTGAATGGGATAATTGGGAAGCCTCATTCATTCCCTGTGCTGCCCCTGCTGCTGCATTCCCTATCAGCTGAGATTTCATTGCTATCTTCAAGTGTGCTCCCAAAACAGAGCTTTACAATAAGCCTAAATTAAAGAATAACTACAGGTAGTCCTCAACTCACAACAGTTCATTTACCTGTAGTGACTGCTCAAAATTACAACGGCACTGAGAAAAGTGACTTATAACCAAAGATAGAAAGGTAGGTAGGTAGGTAGGTAGTGTAGATAGATGATAAATAAATAGATAGATAGATAGATAGATAGATAGATAGGTAGGTAGGTAGGTAGGTAGGTAGGTAGGTAGGTAGGTAGATAGGTAGATACTGTAGATAGATATGGTTGTAGATAGGTAGGTAGGTAGGTAGGTAGTGTAGATAGATAGGTAGGTAGGTAGGTAGGTAGATAGGTAGATAGGTAGATACTGTAGATAGATATGGTTGTAGATAGGTAGGTAGGTAGGTAGGTAGTGTAGATAGATAGGTAGGTAGGTAGGTAGGTAGGTAGGTAGGTAGGTAGGTAGGTAGATAGATAGATAGATAGATAGATAGATAGATAGATAGATAGATAGTTGATAGATAGGTAAAGGTAAAGCACATATGTGCTAGTCATTCCTGACTCTAAGGTGAGGTGCTCATCTCAGTTTCAAAGCCGAAGAGCCAGCATTGTCCGAAGACGTCTCTGTGGTCATGTGGCCGGCATGACTAAATGCCAAAGGCTCATGGAGCACTGCTACCTTCCCACCAAAGGTGGTTCCTATTTTTCTACTTGCATTTTTACATGCTTTCAAACTGCTAGGTTCTCAGAAGCTGGGGCAAGTAATGGGAGCTCACTCGGTTACGCGGCACTAGGGATTTGAACAGATAGATAGATAGATAGATAGATAGATAGATAGATAGATAGATAGATAGATAGATAGATAGATAGATAGATAGATAGATAGGTGGGTGGGTGGGTGGGTGGGTGGATGGGTGGATGGGTGGGTGGGTGGGTGGGTTGGGTGGGTAGGTAGGTAGGTAGGTAGGTAAGTAGATAGATAGATAGATAGATAGATAGATAGATAGATAGATAGATAGATAGAATAGATAGATAGATAGATAGATAGATAGATAGATAGATAGATAGATAGATAGATAGATAGATAGATAGATAGACAGACTTTATTGTCACTTTGAATGTACACTAATCAGCATACATTAAAATGAAATTTTGTTGCGTACAGCTCTCAAAGGGTCACCACCTCCAATACGCACTACACAAACATGATAAAATAAATAAATAAATAAATACAAAATTATGCATATATCCACATATATAATACAGTCTAGAGAAACAACACAGTCTTGTTTGGATGTATGCATGTACATGACAAGAGAAACGAATTTTGCGAGTTTACCAGAGAGATGGCCTAGGGAACAAAGCTGTTACAGAATTTGGTAGTCCTGCTAGAAGTATTCAACAACCTCTTCCAAGAGGGGAGTAACACAAACAGGTCATAAAGTGTGTGTGTTGGGTCTCTCACAATGCTTCGAGTTCTAAGCATATAATGCTTATAAGCAGCATCCTGAATAACAGGAAGCGAGCTTCTTAGAATCTTCTCTGCTGTCCTTACCACTCTCTGTAGAGACTTTCTATCTGAGGTTCTGCTGCCACCAAACCAAACAGGGATGCAGTTTGTTAAAACGCTCTCAATTCATGCCTCTGTAAAAAGTGGCCAGGACAGAAGGAGAAAATATGTGCTCTCCTCATCCGACACAGGAAATGCAAATGCTGGTTTGCACACTTCATTAAGGATAGTGTGTGGAGAGACCATTTTTCATACTTATGACCATAGCAGCATTCTGATGGTCACATGATCAGAATTTGGAGGCTTGGCAACTGGCATGTACTTATCATGGCTGCAGTGTCCTGGGGTCATTGTGATCACATTTTGCAACCCTCTGAGAATAAAAGGCCACAGGGAAGCCAGATTCACTTAACAACTATGTTACTAACTTAACAACTGCAGTGATTCTCCTAACAACTGTGGCAAGAAGAGTGGTAAAATAGGGCAAAGCCCACTTAACCAATGTCTCATTTAGCAACAGAAATGCTGGGATCCATTGTGGTCGTAAATGAAGGACTACTTGTAGTGCAAGTCTCACTTAACTGAATTTACTAGGGCTTGCATCAATCAAATCTCTTTTTGCTGGATAAGGACACATTTGGTTTATCAGCCAACAAGTCTCTTTAGCCTTACATAAATATCGAGCATCGATACTAAATCAAGAAGGATTCAAGACAGAGCCTTAAAGGAGAAGGAAATCCAGATTGGACAAGAAGAATGCCTTAAAGGTGGATATCTCAGTGGCGCAGTGGTTAGAGTGCAGTACTGCAGGCTACTTCTGCTGATCACTGGCTGCCATCACTTTGGCAGTTCGAATCTCACCAAGGCTCCAGGTTGACTCAGCCTTCCAACCTTCTGAGGTGGGTAAAATGAGGACCCAGATTGTTGGGGGCAAGAGGCTGACTCTGTAAAACCGCTTAGAGAGGGCTGTAAAAGCATTGTGAAGCAGTATATATACCGTGTTTCCCTGAAAATAAGACAGGGTCTTATTTTCTTTTGACCCCCTCCCCCCCAAAAAAATAAGCGCTTGGCCCTTAGCCGAGGTAGCACAGTGGTTAAATGCAGCACTGCAGGCTACTTCAGCTGACTGCAGTTCTGCAGTTCGGCTGTTCAAACCTCACCGGCTCAGGGTTGACTCAGCCTTCCATCCTTCCGAGGTGGGTAAAATGAGGACCCGGATTGTTGGGGACAATATGCTGACTCTGTAAACCGCTTAGAGAGGGCTGAAAGCCCTATGAAGTGGTATATAAGTCTAACTGCTATTGCTATTGCTATTTTCAGGGAGGTCTTGTTATTTTTAAGATGCAGGAGGCGGCCAGTGTGGTCACCTCATGGCTGATGCTGTGTTGCAATATTTTCAGGGAGGGCTTATTTTCAAGGGAGGCTTATTTTAGTGCATGTGCTCAAAAGCCTGATTGGGCTTATTATCCAGGGAGGTCTTATTTTCAGGGAAACAGGGTAAGCCTAAGTGCTATTGATATTGCTATGTCTTGTAAACCTTTGCAAACAAGTGGATTTAAGCTTGCTTGCTGGCTCAGCCAGCTGAGTGAGCAAATGTGCTTTTCCACTTTTCCATTGTAAGAAAGACCATCAAGTGTCGCAGAAAAGTTATCTTGCTCAAATGGCCAAGAATTTTGGCTGATGTGGTGTTTTTTCCCCCCCTCCTCCTTTTTGCAGTATACAATGAGTTAGAAAAGGGGGTGATCCAGAGAAACATGAACAAGTCCAATTGAGAGATTAAAAAGAACCATTCTCCCTGACCATCTGCAGTCAGGTTCTTGCCATCTGCATTAATGGGATGGTGATTGAGCCTACACATGGAGAGGGTTAATGAGGCCACTTGATAGTTTGAGCAAAGTGTATTTCCACGCACAATCGTGAAGGGGGCAGGAACAATCTCTTCCTAAGTGCTTGGCAAGGTAAGCCACCATATCAGTTCACATGCATCAGCCCTTTGTACAAATGTTATAATTATCTTGTAAAGAGCCCTTCTTTTTTGGATCGTCTCTGAGATCAACCACTGCCAAAAAAATGGTTCTGTAGCTTGTGGGAAAGAGTAGGGTGTGATTACACCAGTGGCGAGCAACATTGAACACTTCAGCTGGAAACTGGAAATGCATGCAAATCCTTTTATTTGGATTTGGTGGTGATGAGATTAAAAACACTTCATGAGGACTGGCTGTGATTAGAGCTACTCAGAAGAAATGCTTCCTGCCTAAGGAAAAGCTTAGAGATGCATCTTAGAATAGAATAGCAATAGCAATAGCAATAGCAGTTAGACTTATATACTGCTTCATAGAGCTTTCAGCCCTCTCTAAGCGGTTTACAGAGTCAGCATATTGCCCCCAACAACAATCCGGGTCCTCATTTTACCCACCTCGGAAGGATGGAAGGCTGAGTCAACCCTGAGCCGGTGAGATTTGAACAGCCGAACTGCAGAACTGCAGTCAGCTGAAGTAGCCTGCAGTGCTACATTTAACCATTGCACCACCTCGGCTTCAATACAATACAATAACCAAGTTGGAAGGGACCTTGGAGTTCTTCATGTTGCTCTTTTCTGCACTCTTTCCAGAGTATCTACAACTATTTTTTAATAATATGATGACCAAAACTGGATGGAATGGGATTTCCTCTCACTTTTGCAATTACATAGAAGTGTGCAAAAGTGTGCATAAGGGACATGGTGGCTTACTAGCTAAAACACTGAGCCTGTTGATCAGAAGTTCAGCAGTTCTGCGGTTTGAATCCCTAGCGCCGCATAACGGAGTGAGCTCCCGTTACTTGTCCCAGCTTCTGCCAACTTAGCAGTTGGAATGCATGTAAAAATGCAAGTAGAAAAATAGGGACCACCTTTGGTGGGAAGGTAACAGTGTTCCGTGCGCCTTTGGTGTTTAGTCATGTCGGCCACATGACCACGGAGACGTCTTCGGACTGGGCTGACTCTTCGGCTTTGAAACAGAGATGAGCACTGCCCCCTAGAGTCAGGAACGACTAGCACATATGCGCAGGGGGAACCTAAGTACCTAAGTGTACTAAACGACAGGGCTCTCCACCTCCAAGGCACTCTTCCTGTCAATTGGGATTGCACTCTCCTTTATGGATCTGACTTGAATCCTTGATTTAGTATTGATGCTGGACACTTACGGTAAGTAACACTAGAAAGGCTTTTATCATTGCTGGCTGATAAACCAAGTTTGTTGGGTAGTGAAATGACTGCTGGAAAACAACCAAACTCAGAAAGCACCAAGGACCCCTCATTTCTAGTTCTCCGTGTCATGTGATCTAGAAACTGAGTTCTGTCTCTGTCTCTGGAGATTCTTAGTCATCCAGATCATGGTTATCCCAAAAGTGCTTTTATCAAGAGGCAATTGGGCTTTCTGATTTTTCTTTGAAGACGTTATGCTTCCCATCCAAGAAGCTTCTTCAGCTTTGACTCAATGGTAGGGAATGGAAGGATCTATACCAGTGGTAGGATTCAAATTTTTTTACTACCAGTTCTGTGGGTGTGGCTTGGTGGGCATGCCATGGTGGGTGTGGCTTGATGGGTGTGGCAGGGGAAGGATGCTGTCAAATCTCCATTCCCTCCCCACTCCAGGGGGAAGGATACTGTCAAATCTCCATTCCCTCCCCACTCCAGGCAAATGATACTGTAAAATCTCCATTCCCTCCCCACACCAGGGGAAGGATACTGTAAAATCTCCATTCCCTCCCGACTCCAGGCAAAGGATACTGTAAAATCTCCATTCCCTCCCCACTCCAGGCGAAGGATACTGTAAAATCTCCATTCCTTCCCCACTCCAGGGGAAGGAAAATCTCCATTCCCTCCCGACTCCAGGCAAAGGATACTGTAAAATCTCCATTCCCTCCCCACTCCAGGGGAAGGATACTGTAAAATCTCCATTCCTTCCCCACTCCAGGGGAAGGATACTGTAAAATCTCCATTCCCTCCCCACTCCAGGCAAAGGATACTGTAAAATCTCCATTCCCTCCCCACTCCAGGCGAAGGATACTGTAAAATCTCCATTCCCTCCCCACTCTAGGTGAAGGATACTGTGAAATCTCCATTCCCTCCCGATCAGCTGGGACTCAGGAAGGAGAGAATAGATGGGGCGGGGCCAGCCAGAGATGGTATTTGCTGGTTCTCTGAAATACTCAAAATTTCCACTACCGGTTCTCCAGAACTGGTCAGAACCTGCTGAATACCACCTCTGATTTATACTCCTTGCAGACAGCTGGTCATTTGCATCCACTTTTGAGGATCGTTGAAACACTTGGATATTTATCTGTGTCCTCAGGGTCACTTGAGTAGTGCTAATGGTTCCTGTAGTCTTCCATTTTTTTTCTCCTGGAAATCCATTCATGCTCACACAACATTCGAAGGACGTTCATCTCAAACTGCATAGCTAAAAGTTTTTCATTGGGCAAAGGGCATCTATGGCAGATTTAAGACCTGCTGCCCAACCCCTTTTAAAGAAGCCCCTAGAATTTCATCTCAGCACTCCAAGCACCACTTTTATTGTGGTGTGGACTGCTAGCCTGACTTCTTTTTTTCCTCCCCCTTTCCAAGATAATGGCTGCTTGTAAATTACAGTCTGCTCTGACTTTTGCGATAATGACCTATTACCGCCTCTTGAAATGGTAAGATCAGTGCCTTTCTAAGTAGCCAATTCCTGGTTGCATTAATGGAACTGAAATGACTTTTTTTTTTTAATATCAGGACTGAACCTGGATGTCATAAAGTTCAGCTGCCTTCAGAAACCATTAAGAGAAATCCTAGCTGACTGTTCAGATTCTTTACCATCATCACGAGAAATTACCTAGGTAGGCAAAGGCTACAGATCGGAGAAATGCATCAGGAAACCTTGAGGCGGGCAGTGGGGGAATGAAATTGCAGGCTTACCTATATTTTAAGGAGGATTGAGGATTTAAGTTCAGTCCGCCTGTTCACGTTGGCTGACCAGATTCATGTGCCCCAGTATGATAAGGAAAATAATAAATATATATACCATATTTTTCAGAGTATAAGACGCACCTTTTCCCCTCAAAAATGAGAGTGAAAATCCGGATGCATCTTATACAATGAATACAGCATTTTTGGCCTCCTGAATCCCTGCCCCCTTTGCAAAAATGGCTGTGCATAGCCTTTAGGAGGCTTTCAGAGTGCTCCTGGGGGCTGGGGAGAGTAGAAATGAACAGAAAACAGGCTGTTTTTTGCTCAATTTTTTCCCCCAGCCCCCAGGAGCACTCTGAAAGCCTCCTAAAGGCTATGCATGCCCTTTTTTGGATGAAAAACAGGGCCGTTTTTGGGAGGTCTGCAGGGTGCAAAAACTTTTTTTAAAAAATTGCCTCTTCAAAATCTTGGTGTGTCTTATACTATAGTGTGTCTTATGCTCTGAAAAATACGGTATATATTTTTCAGTTTGCACACTGCTCAAAATTTCTGATCCAGATTCCATTATCTCAGTACATATTTTTTTTTGTGGGGGGGACAAACGTTAAACATTGTGCAAATCGGTCTTTGTTTCACATTCTCCATCTGTTAAAGGAACAGGATGAAGCAAGCTGATGGACGAAATTAAAGAAGGGTTCAGTTCGAAGTAGTCCCAAAAGTGCTTTTTCAAAAGGCAACTGGCTTCCCCCCCCCCTTTGGAGACGTTTCGCTTCTCAGCCAAGCAACTTCATCAGTTCTGACTGAATGGTGGAGGGTGGAAGGATTTATATTCCTTGCAGTCATCTGGTCATTAGCACTCATTCTGAGAGTCATTGAGGCAACATCAGGGGGAGGCTGCTACAGGTTTGCCCGGGTTCGGGAGAACCTGTAGCTAATGTTATGGCTGGTTTGGAGAATCTCCAAATCCCATCGCTGGCTGGCCACACCCATCCTGCCTCTCCTCTCCCCCCACCCTAAGAGTCTTCACCCAGCCTGCTTTGGATGTGAGGTAAGTTCAGGGCCTGCGTGGAGGCTCAGGGAGGGGAGAAAATGGGCCTCCCAGAAGGCTTCTGGAGCCCAAGGAGAGGCAGTTTTCACCCTCCCAGAGGCTCGACGAAAGTCTCCGGAACCTGGGGAAGGTGAAAATCCCTTCCCCCTGGTGCAGGATGCCAACTGGGCCATGCCCACTATGGCCACGCCCACTATGGCCACGCCCACCCAGCAACCAGGCAGAGAACCTGTTGCTGAAATTTTTGAAGCCCACCCCTGGGCCACATGGAGGTTCCACACTCACTTGCACTATTCAGGTGACCCCCGAGGGCACAGATAAACTTACAATGTTTCCAATGACTCTCGGAATGAGTGCTAATGACCAGATGCAAGGAATATAAATTCTTCTTTGCTTCTCATCCAAAAAGCTTCTTCAGTTCTGAAGCCTCCAACTTCCAAAACGTAGCCTACATCTAGAACATAGAATAATAGAGGTTGGAAGGGACCTTGGAGGTCTTCTAGTCCAACCCCTGCTCGAGCAGGAGATGCTATACCTCTTCAGGCAAGTGGCTGCCTGGTGTCCTTTTGAAAGCTTCCAGTGATGGAACATGCCCAACTTCCGGAGACAAACATTAGTTGATTGCTCTCATCATTAGGAAATGTCTCCTTGTAAGGAGAGTCCCACATAGGTCTTATCCTAATCTCAGCATTTTGTATTTCAATTATGTAAAAGAAAAATGGTAAAAAAAAAAATCTTTTTAAATTTTGGCTTTTGGTTATAGTAAGGAAACATATCAGGAGTAAAAATAGACCTTGAAAATCTGTAATATCCTCCAGTTTTTCCCCCTCAAAGGTTTCCCAAAAGATAACTATATCAATGTCCTACAGAAACAACAACAACAAAAGAACAAAAGAACCAAAAGAACAAAAACCAGAAATCTGGAAATGCACCTTAGAAACTGCACCATATTATTTTATGAAATAAGCGTTCATGGATTTTGTCGACTTCATTAGATCTGTGGAGCACTTAGCCCTGAATAATGGCCCATCAGGAGCTCCAATTCTGCACTTAAATATTGGATTAAATTTCTTGGTGGTCGGCTCGATACGATGAGAAGTAGACAGTAAAATATTTTAACAGGGATGATAGAAGAAACATTTTATGACATCATTACATCTGGAAGGCCTAGCTTCTTTCTGAGATGGAATTTCAACACATCATGCACTTGATCTGCACAAGATACAAAGTGATTCCCTCACTTTGGCAACAATAGCTAGCCCTATTAATATTTCTGGATTTGGTCTCCCATCTTAAAACTACTAACACTTCAGCTAATCCTCTGTTCTGTCCTAGGCTTCCCAAAAAAGCACAAAGAAGATTCTTGGTCCAGATAAAACCCCTTTTATTAAATCAATGTGAATTCCTCTCCTTCACATACAGCAAAGGCCTGGTAAACAGTCTTTCAAAGGTGAAGTTATGACCACAGACCTTATCTAGCTTGGAAAGCTGCCATGTAAATATTTTCCAACTGAGGTGCTGTGCAAGGAAAGCTGGGCACAGAGTCTCTGAGATTCAGGGACAGATCTTCACACTCCTGAAACTAATCTAATGACCGAACAAATGAATTGTTTCCTGCAAAAAACGCACTCCCCTTTCACTCCTCTTTTATTTCTTATTGTGGTGGGGGGCAATCATGGTCCACCTGTGGCTTTACTCCCAAGTCAACCCTGATTTCTTAGTTCTTTTCTTCTGGAAGCTCTGTGCAAGCGCACACTGGGAACAGGCTCCAGCTGTTCCTCTGCCTCACTGCTGAGAAGGCAGCTGAGAACTGCCAGATGGCCTTGGCCCCACCTCTGCCTCTGATGCAGAGCTCTCGTCCGAGCCTTCGCCAGCCTCCAAGACTGGCCCATGTTCCTCCCCTACCTCCTCACTGTCCGACTCTGTCCTCTGGCAGGCCACAACATCCTCTGATTAAAGTAGTCCCTCAGCAGAACAACTGTATACAGTCAATATTACCACAACTAAGACCACTATTTTTGTTGCACAAGATGGTTATTCAATAAATGTAATTCTATGACCTTTTTAAACTTGGTAGTTAAGCGAATTACTGCAGCCATTAAGTGAATTGCATTGTAATTGAATGATTGTGGTCTTACTAGGGTTTTATATTAGTACCACTTTATAAAACCCTAGCAAGGCCACACCTGGAATACTGGAACCAATTTTGGTCACCACATTACAAAAAAGATGCTGACAAGAAACAATGGTTGGAAACTAATCAAAGAGAGAAGCAACCTGGAATTAAGGAGAAACTTCCTAACAGTGAAGACAATTAACCAGTGGAACGACTTGCCACCAGAAATTGTGGGCGCCCCATCACTTGATGTTTTTAAGAAGAGTGTAGACAATCACTTATCTGAAATGGTATAGGTCCTGCTACAGCAGGGGGCTGGACTAGAAGATCTCCAAGGTCCCTTCTAGCCTACTGTACTCTACTCTACTCTACTGTGCCGAGGTGGCGCAGTGGCTTCAGCTGACTGCAGTTCTTCAGTTCGGCTGTTCAAATCTCACCGGCTCAGGGTTGACTCAGCCTTCCATCCTTCCGAAGTGGGTAAAATGAGGACCCGGATTGTTGTTGGGGGCAATATGCTGACTCTGTAAACTGCTTAGAGAGGGCTGAAAGCCCTATGAAGCGGTATATAAGTCTAACTGCTATTGCTATTGCTATTGCTATTGCTATTGCTATTGCTATTGCTATTGCTATTGCTATTGCTACTCTACTCTACTCTACTCTACTCTACTCTACTCTACTCTACTCTACTCTACTCTACTCTACTCTACTCTACTCTACTCTACTCTACTCTACTCTACCCAAGCCTACTCTACCCTACCCTACCCTATCTTATAGAATCCAACTTCCTCCATTGACTGTGCTTGTCAGAAACAGCTGGGAAGGTGATCACATGACCCTGGGATGCTACAACGTTTGTAAACACATGCCGGATGCTTCAACAGTCATAAGTGCGAGGACCGATCGTAAATCACTTTTTTTCAGTTATGTTACAACTTTGAACGATCACTGAATGAATGATTGTAAGTCAAAGACTGCATGTATTATAATAAATGTATATTAGATGCATGTCTTTGTCCATTATCATCTCATGCTCTTATTTCATATGTGTCTGCACATTCCAGCGAACAGCTACCCTGAACGTGAAATTTATATCTCTCTGGGAAATTGGGCTTCAGATCTTCTAAGTGTCCCACTCCTATTGCGACAAGCCTACTTAAAGTTCAGAGTTCATCCTTGAAGAGTCTCAGTTTGAGGTGAAATAAGAGCCCATTTTCAAGCTATAACAACAGCAAAAAATTTTTTGCCTTAATTAAAGCTCTACTTCTCCGTTGATGTGGCTCCCTCTCCCATTGTGGGTCTTTCATTTGACAACCCCACAGAATGTCAAAGAGGTCATTAAAGTTAGCCATGCTTTAACTGGAATAATTGACAGTGAATAACTGCCTGCTATGAGAAAGTGCATTTTCTTCTTCTTCTCTTAAAAATAAACAAAATGAAACCTAGGGAGGCTTTGGATGAAGCAGTTGAAATTCACAGGGTGCAAAAGGCGTGTTTTCTACATCCGCAGATTTCTGCAGGTGTAGATTAAGCTTGTTGAAATCCCCTTATCATCATCATTATTTATAACAAGAATACAATCCTCCCTATAATCATCATTGCTTATTATTGGTATTAAAATATACAAGGCAAGGAAGCATCGAGGCCTCGTCCAGACAGACGAGAAATAAAGGGATAATGTGTAACTTATGGCACAAATAGAGATCATGTAAAGGCATGTGGAAGACGGGGCAAAAGACCCTGTCTAGAGCGGGGGTCTCCAACCATGGCAACTTTAAGACTTTTGGACTTCAACTCCCAGAGTTCCTCAGCCAGCTTTTCCCTAGAGAATAGTCTAGAGCAGTGGTTCCCAAACTTGGCAACTTTAAGACTTGTGGACTTCAACTCCCAGAATTCACCAGCCAGCAGAGCTTAAGTCTTAAAGTTGCCAAGTTTGGGAGCCACTGGTCTAAAGCAGTGGTTCCCAATGTGGGGCTCATGTCCAACAGGGGGTAATTTGATTTTGAATGGGGGCAATTTGAACCTTGTTTAAGCCAGGTTAACGGCTTTTTAGGCTTCCTCTGTGTGAATAGAGTTCCCTTTTTGAGCAAAGTAAGAATTATAGGTCACAAAGGGAGCATCAGGATTTGAGAGATGCTTAGGTGGAGCATGGCCAAAAGAAAGGTTGGGAACCACTGGTCTAGAGCCATGATGGCAAACCTATGACATGTTTGCCAGAGGTGGCACGCAGTGCCCTCTCTGTGGGCATGCAAGCTGTTCAGCTCTGCCATGCAGATGTATGCGTGTGCGCCTTCCACTGGTCAGCTGGTCTTTGGGTGTCTGCCATGCATGCGCAGGGGGCGGGACATGTGCGGGGGGCTGTGTGTGCATGCACAGGGGTGAGGCACATGCAGGGGCAGTGAGAGCATGCGCTGGGGCGTGTGTGTGGGGAACACATCCATGTGCGGGGGCAGGGCACATACACAGGGGCTGCACATGCATTGCATTTGGGGGGTTCAGGCACAAGTGTGCACATTCATGTATGCGCTTTGAGCACTCGGTCCGGAAAAGGTTAGCTATCACTGGTCTAGAGAATGGTCAGATAAGAGACAGCGTACAGGTAGTCCTTGATTTACGACCATAATTGAGTCCAAAATTTCCATTGCTAAGCAAGGCAGTTGGTAACTGAGTTTTGCCCCATTTTACGACCTTTTTTGCCAAAGTCATTAAGTGAGTCGCTGCAGTCGTTAAGTTAGTAACGCAGTTGTTAAGTGAATCTGGCTTCCCCATCGACTTTGCTCGTCAGAAGGTTGCAAAAGGTGGTCACATGACCCGGAACAACTGCAACTGTCATAATTACATGCCACTTGCTAAGGGTCTGATTTGGGCATGTGGCGACGGTCATAAATCACTTTTTTCAATCCTGTTGGAACGTTGAACAGTCACTAAATGAATATTTGTAAATTGAGGACTACCTGGATTGGGTGGGGCCAGAGACTCAGAGAGGACCTCCCCTAGTTATCAATCAATCAATCAATCAATCAATCAATCAATCACATTCAGACAATGGTCTTTCTCCTGTGTGTTCCTTGGAGAATCCAAGCATGGGATATACCTAAGCTTAATGTCTTATGGGTGGGAAATTGGATTGTCCAGGGCCCTCAGTCCTTCGTGAATTGTCTGTACGACCCTCCACCCAAACGATGCCTCAGACGAGGCAAACGGGACCTATTATAATTCTTGAACGGCGATGGAGAGGCCCAAGTAGCCGCTCCACAAATCTCCTCCACTGATGTTTGAGTGGCCTAGGCAGCTGTGGTAGCCAACAACCATCTGCCCATAGTAGAAGGAGACACTTTCTTGCCCATGGAGGTGGGCTGAAAGGAAACAACAAATGATTCAGTTCGACGGAAGGAAGCCGTCTTCTTCATGTAGCGGTAAATCGCCCTTCTGATGTCCAATTTATGCCACCGTTTCTTGGTGGGATGGCTGGCGTTGGGATAAAAGTCAGATTATATGACTTCCTGAGACCTATGAAAGCGTGTGTTAACTTTAGGAATGAACAACGGGTCCATTGGTTTGGATAGTGGTCGGTTGCTATGTATTTTATTTCTATATTGTGTATTTTATTTATTTCAAGCAGCCCAGTTTTTTGTAAAAGGGAGAATGTTACTGTTATTCCTTGAAAGTTTTATAGAGAGAAAAACTCCCTCCTCCCTTTTGCCCATCCCCTGGACCCTGTAGTTAAAAAAAAAAGAATATTAAAATTCATTATCGGGGCATATTTGCAATGAAACCGTAGTTAGAATCGCAGGCTTTAAAAGAAAAGATTCAAAACTGAGAATGTGTTCAGAAAGCCACCTTACAACATCCGTTCAAGTGGATTTTTTTTTTTTTGGTCTGGATTTTCTTTGGTTAAAAAAAAAAATGAAGATGGAGTAAGGAAACGGGAGATGTTGAGTTGATGGCTGAGAGCGTGTGGAAGTGAAGTAAATCAGAAGCGGTGTGAATCATTCCTCTTTCATTCCAAGGCAGGCCTCATGCATCATTTTCTATTACTTGGATGTTTTCACACTTCAGTGTGCTCACATCTTTCCTTTGGCAGGGAGGGCGGGAGGGAAATGGTTGAAAAGCACAGATTTCAGTGTAGTACCTTCAGGCGATTTTTCCGCTTAGATCTGTCTGTTGTGAAAATGTTTGCCTTATATTTTCCCCATTTAAAAAAAGATTATCAGAATGGTTAGAGGATTGGAACAACCATCCCAAGAGGAAATGTCTATTCATAATATTGTTTTATTCAATTTATACAGACACCTGGGGTCAGGGTGTACCCAGGTTATTGAAGATGGATGTCCATATCAATCAATCGCTCACAAACATACTAGAATAGAATAGAATAGAATTATTTATTGGTCAAGTGTGATTGGACACACCAGGAATTTTCGCAATTCCAAGATGGATGAAAAGGCAGTTCTACTTTGGGACACGATCTCCGTAGATGGTATGGGGTTTAAGTAGCAATAGCAATAGCAATAGCAGTTAGACTTATATACCGCTTCATAGGGCTTTCAGCCCTCTCTAAGCGGTTTACAGAGTCAGCTTATTGCCCCCAACAACAATCCGGGTCCTCATTTCACCCACCTCGGAAGGATGGAAGGCTGAGTCAACCCTGAGCCGGTGAGATTTGAACCGCTGAACTGCTGAACTGCAGTCAGCTGAAATAGCCTGCAGTGCTGCATTTAACCACTGTGCCACCTTGACGCAGACGTAATAGTTAATTCCCCCCCCCCTTGCTCCTGCCTGGCCGGCCGGCCGGCCGGCACAAGGACTCACCGCTCTTCTCCTCCTCCTCATCCTCCCCGCTCGATGCTGGGCTGGCTGCAGGCCGGGGCACCAGGATTGTTTGTCGGAGGAGGCAGGGGGGCAAGGCGGTGGAGCATGACAGCAAGCAGCTTGGACGGAGCCGGGACACCCAAGCTGTTGGCGGTGTGGGTCACCTGAGTGGCAATGATCCCGGCTCTGCTGCTCCTCGGCGGCATACTTTTGGAATGTCCTTTTGGAATGTCAGCGGGGACGGCGGAGGCGGGGGGGCAAGGCGGCAGAGCGCGGCAGCGGTGAGAAGCAACACCCCCGCCGCTGTGTCTGACAGGCGTCTCGCGTTTATGTCCGCCATAAACGCGAGATGCCTCTCGGACACAGCGGCAGGGACGTTGCATCTCAACGCTGCTGCGCTCTTACCTCACCAACGGTAACCCTCACCGCATGTCACTGGCTAAAACATATGATGAACGGTTGCAGGAACTGGGCATGGCCAGTCGAGTGAAGAGAAGGACCAAGGGAGACATGATAGCAGGGTTCCAATATTTGAGGGGCTGCCACAGAGAGGAGGGGATCAAGCTATTTTCCAAAGCACCTGAAGGCCAGACAAGGAATAATGGATGGAAACTGACCAAGGAGAGATTCAATTTAGAAATAAGGAGAAATTTTCTGACAGTGAGAACAATCAACCAATGGGACAGAAGTTGTCTTTAGAAGTTGTGGGAGCTTCATCCCTGGAAGCTTTCAAGAAGAGACTGGACTGAGCCCTGTCAGAAATGGGGTAGGGTCTCCTGCTTGGGTGGGAGTTTGGACTAGATGACCTACAGGGTCCCTTCCAACTCCGTTAATGTGTTAACATACATGCATACATACCAATGGTGAGATTCAAATAATTTAACAACCGGTTCTCTGCCCTAATGACCAGCTAGGTAGGGGTGGCTTGGTGGTCATGTGACTGGGTGGGTGTTGCCAATTCAATGTCACTCACATAGATGGGTGCTTCGCCTTAGCTGTTACAATGTAAACTGAGAGGCAGTTTCTGTAAGCAGGGCAACAAAGATTAGGCTAGAAACAACACCAGAATGTTTCCTTCCTGCCTTCCTTAAAGGATTAGCCCTGTAAAATGGAATAAAAACAAAATGAGATTTCTTCCAACAACTGGTTCTCCGAACTGCTTAGAAAGTTAACAACCGGTTCTCCCGAATAGGTGCGAACTGGCTGAATCCCACCCCTGATACATACATACAAGGTTCAGTTAAAAGTAAAATGGAAAGTGAACTTGTAAAGGTCGGTGATAGAAATATACAAGTATACATGCATGTGTGAAATGAAGATAGAGAATAGTATTGATTCTCACAAGGTTAGAATTTGTTCCTTGCATTATGCAGAGAGATTTGGCACCAATTAACATGGATGAATAAATTTAACGCTTAAACCATGAATTTGGATTTGAGAAAGGTTGCCAGTTTAAATTAGATTGTTTTAAAATGGGTTCAGACAGCTTAGAGATGCATCTTAGAATATAATAGAACAACAAAGTTGGAAGGGACCTTGGAGGTCTTCTAGTCCAACCCCCTGCCTAGACAGGAAACCCTATACCATTTCAGACAAATGGTTATCCAGCAAATTCTTTAAAACTTCCAGTGTTGGAGCATTCACAACTTCTGGAGGCAACTTGTTCCACTGATTAATTGTTCTGACTGTCAGGAAATTTCTCCTCAGTTCTAAATTGCTTCTCTCCTTGATTAGTTTCCACCCATTGCTTCTTGTTCTACCCTCAGGTGCCTTGGAGAACAGTTTGATTCCCCCTTCTTTGTGGCAACCCCTGAGATATTGGAACACTGCTATCATGTCGAGCCGAGGTAGCACAGTGGTTAAATGCAGCACTGCAGGCTACTTCAACTGAGTGCAGTTCTGCAGTTCAGCTGTTCAAAACTCACCGGCTCAGGGTTGACTCAGCCTTCCATCCTTCCGAGGTGGGTAAAATGAGGACCCGGATTGTTGTTGGGGGCAATATGCTGACTCTGTAAACCGCTTAGAGAGGGCTGAAAGCCCTATGAAGCGGTATATAAGTCTAACTGCTATTGCTATTGCTATGTCTCCCATAGTCTCCCCTAGTAAAGTTTGAGTAGTAAAGTTTGGCTTTCCCATGCATGATGAGAAATTCTAAGTGGTGGCCAGTCCATTATTTGAGTGTGGGAACCTCGCCAAACATCCCCTCAGCTCATTGCTATCAATCAATTTGCCTGATGAAGATTTCAGCCTCTCGTCATTTTCAGCATCAGTTCTGAACTCCAGATAATTCTCTCCAGTCTGATGGCATAAATACGGATGTACAGTGAGAGGGTAAATACCAAAATCAATAGCTCAGCAGTTCCATATTTGAGCTAACGCCGGCGTGCCACACCATCTGGTCTTGGAGATTTATTTTTCCATTTAATCTGTCAATTTACTCTAAATGCTCTTCTTCCATTTGTGTCAAAGAAAGACAGCATAATAGCACAGGGGGAAAAAAGCTGCCGACGCTTCAGCTACTCCCTGTAGCTGCCGAGGCACTGAATTACCAAAAAGAAAAAAAGAAGAAATTTCAGGATAAAGTTGTCCACTTGAAAGGTGTTAGATATCATAGATAAGCACAATTCAGACGCTGCGGCATCCAAGATAATGTAATAGTCAGAACGGGGCTAATTTCCCCCTCCTTTGCTGAGATCCAAAATGTTGCAGAGCTTAAAACATTACAGCATGATTGCCATGCATTTTTGGGAATTTTTTATTTTTTATTTATTTATTTGGCTTGTCAAACATGTACAAGATAGCAGGTGTAAGCATAAACATGGACATGAGCAAAGGAAATGGGTACGAATAAATGGGGACAGTAGGACAGGGAGGATAGGCATGCTGGTGCACATATCCACATCCCCTTTGCGGACCTCTTAGCAATGGGGTGAGGCCCACGGTAGACAGTTGAAGGTTGACGCTGTGTGGGGGTTTGAGGATGTAACAACTGAGTCAGGTAGGGCATTCCAGGCATTGACCCCTCTGTTGCTGAAGTCGCATTTTCTGCAATCAAGTTTGGAGCCATTTACCTTGAGTTTGTATCTATTGTTTGTCCGTGTATTATTGAGATTGAAGGTGATGTAGTTATTGACAGATAGGACGTTGCTTTTAGAGGTACAGGTAGAATTGCTTTTAGCGATCTTAGCTTTATTCTACCATTGTTTCATGGTTGCCACCAGGGGTGGGATCCTACCAGCTTAAGGTGACCAGCCGTCCCGCTTTTGGCGGGACAGTCATGATTTTTCAAAATTTGTCCTGTGTTTCGCGGTGTGTTCAAAAAGTCCCGATTTTCCAAAAGAAAGAAAAGACGCCAAATCATCAATTTTAAAAAGGACGCCGTTAAAAAAAAGTTTTTATTTCTCTGAAGTGTTGTTCCTGATGTGGCCTTTAGAGGGCAGTGGTTTCCCTCCCTCCGCTCAGCTCGCTCGCAGCGCCCGACGAGGGGTGAGTTTCCCTCCCCTCCTGCGTGTGCACGTGCTGATGTGCGATGTTTTTGCAACAGCCGTCGGGCGGCCTCAGGCGGGGGGGGGGGCTTTCCGGTGACAGCAGCGCAGCGAGGAGGAGGCTCAGTCCCAGGCCAAGCGGCTCAGCCGTCGGAAGCTCCTCAAAAGCATGGCGGAGGAGGAAGCGGCCACAGCAGCGGTAACGCTTCATGGTTTTTACAGCCCTCTTTTTTTTTACAGCTCAGGTGCTCTGAGCCCCCCCCCCCATCAATGGTGTCCCGCTTTACCCATCTTAAAATCTGGTCACTTTATACCAGCTTTACTACCAGTTTGCTGAGCGCGCATGTGCAGTTAAGAGAAAATTGAACTTCCATGTTAAAAGCAAGGAAAGGAACAAGGAAAACAGAATAGGAGCCGCAATTCAATCTGATGGGCTGATCAGAAGCAGAAATAAAGGTTTGTATAATGCAGGGATGGGCAGGTGGGCCCACTTTCACAGAAACAGAGAACTGGTTCACTCTCGGCTTGAAGTCAGAGCTACCGGTTTGGGCGAATCGGTCCAAAAATGGTAGAATACCACCTCAGGTTGTTGCCACAAAGGGGGCACAGCCTATCCTCCAAGGCACCTGAAGGCAGGATAAGAAGCAATGGAGGGAAGCTAATCAAGGAGAGAACCAACCCAGAAGTAAGGAGAAATTTTCTGACAATTAACCGGTGATACGGCTTGCCTTCAGAAATTGTGGGTGCTCCATCACTGGAGGTTTTCAAAAAGAGATTGGACCACCATTGGTCCAGAATGATATGGGGCCATGATAGCAAACCTACGGCACACATGTCCGAAGTGGCATGTAAAGCCATGTTGCCTGGCACAGGTGGCATCACCTGTTCCTCTTCCAGATTTCTGGCACACAACAATCAGCTGGACTTTGTTCATGTGGCAGTGCCGGAAACTGGAAGAGCTGGTCTTCCATTTTCCGGCAGGAACATGCACGCCGGCCAGTAACCGAAATGAGGTGGCAGGCTCAACCAAAGTAGGCCTCAAGCTTGAACCAAACTAGGGTTTCATGATATTAAGCTTTAACTGTTCATATATAGAAATTGCAAAGGTTTGCTTTTAGGAAGTCTGCACATGAAATCTGCTGAAGCAAAGTATCTAATTTAACCTATTTGCTCGCTTGACTATAAATCTGTTTGGTAGACACAGCATTAGTTCCTCAAAATGTATGTTACGTTTGACCATCAGCTGACATATGTATTATGTCAATTATGTCAATAATATTGCTGTAACTCAAGGGCAAACCTTGAGGGGTGCACCCAAAACTAACAGATGGCTTTAACTGAAAGCGATAAACTATATAAGGAATTTCCTGACTGTCACTCATTGTTCAGACCATTCTTCCTGAACTTGCGCAATAAACCTTTCCTTCTCTGAAGAGCTGGCTTCCGTGTCCTGTCTTTTCTACAACAGAAAGACTTGCTGGCCAGCACACGTGTGCGTGCCAGAAAACAGAAGTTCATTTTCCAGTGCACATATACCCCCTGGGCAGCTCCCTTCCTGTTCACAGTCCAGATGAGTGCATCCAGGTGTGCGAAGCATGCAGACATGTGTGAAGTGCTCCCTTTTCGGCACCCGGTGTCGCACGCATGCTCCCTTTTCAGCACCCAGTGCCAAAAAGGTTCACCATCACTGATATGGGGTCCCCTGCTTGGGCAAAGGGTTGGATTAAAAGATCTCCAAAGTCTCTTCCAACTCTCTTATTCTGACTGAAAGATGTTTAAAGATTGTTGTCTTTTATTATGAGCTGCCCAGAATCCCAAGACTGAAATGACCAGGTAAGTAAGCAAGCAAAAGCAAGCAAGTAAATGAAAACATGTCTTTCTCCTGGGCTAGTATCAGAGGTGGGTTCCTACCACTTTGCACCTATTTAGTAGAACCGGTTCATCAAATCTACCGAACCGGTTAGAAGAGATTCCACCAGTGGACCCGGAAAGCAGGCCACACCTACAGAAGAGGTTCCAAAATATTTTGAAACCCACCACTGGTCCTTGGATATGATTATTCTACACTATCATGCTCATATTTATAAAGCTCAGTGCCTCTGTGAAAGGTAAGGATGACTAATGCGTTTGTGGTGCAATCAGAACATTGTATGTGTTGAAGTTGTTTTAACGCAAACCAAAGATGCCTTTTAAAAAACAAGTTTACATCATATTCTTATGCATGCCAGTGCTGTGTGTGAGGTAATTTAAGGTGGTTCTGACAAGTGTCGTCGGCATCTTCATATCCGGTCACATGGGTGGCAAGCCACTCCCATCCGGTCACATGGGTGGCAAGCCACTCCCACAAAGGAGGCCACACCCACAGAGTAGGTTCGAACAATTTTTGAAACCCACCACTGGTCCTTGGATATGATTATTCTACACTATCATGCTCCTATTTATAAAACTCAGGGCCTCTGTGAAAGGTAAGGATGACTACTGCGTTTGTGGTGCAATCAGAACATTGCGTGTGTTGAAGTTGTTTTAACGCAAACCAAAGATGCCTTTTAAAAAACAAGTTTACATCATATTCTTATGCAGGCCAGTGCTGTGTGTGAGGTAATTTAAGGTGGTTCTGACAAGTGTCGTTGGCATCTTCATATCCGGTCACATGGGTGGCAAGCCACTCCCATTTGTCACATGGGTGGCAAGCCACTCCCACAAAGGAGGCCACACCCACAGAGTAGGTTCGAACAATTTTTGAAACCCACCACTGGCTAGTATATAAGCTAAGCCTTATCTAGGCTCCTGAAGCACAAGAGAAAAGGAGCAAATTGGATCTCCATGGCTCAATTGTGGTTGTAAGTAAAGGACAACCTGCACTAAGAACTATTGATGGGCCAATGAAGATATATTAAGAACTACAGAGTAAGAAGGAAGGCAAATAATTAAGCAACGGGGGCTCAGTAGCAGAGAGGAAATGAACCCACCAACAGACGTGAAGACCACAAAGAACACCTTGAGAACTTTTGAGACCATCTTGATGAATAACCGAATAGCAGAGTTGGAAGGTACCTTGGAGGTCTTCTAGTCCAACCCCCTGCTTAGGCAGGAAACTCTACACCACTTCAGACAAATGGTTGTCCAATCGCTTCTTAAAAACTTCCACTGTTGGAGCATTCACAACTTCTGGAGGCAAGTTGTCCCACTGATTAATTGTTCTAACTGTCAGGAAATCTCTCCTTAGTTCTAAATTGCTTCTCTCCTTGATTAGTTTCCACCCATTTCTTGACACGAATGGCTCAAAGAAGGACAAGTGTGTCCACAGCTGGATGGGAAAGGATAGGGAAGAGGTTTTCCAAAGCTGATGCTTTGGAACCAACAGTACTTAAAGCCTCCAATCCAGCCTGTGCAAAAATGGTTTTAAAAATAGACATCAAGAAATTGTTAGCTAATAGACACATTCCATAAGAAGAAATGAAAGAAAGCAGAGAACAATTAGAAACACCATCTGGAGCAGTTTACCTGGTCGATATCTTTCATCAGCCCATCTGTTCTCTTCCTGTGAACCACATTGCATGGATAGGTGAATCGAGAATATTTATGGAAGATTAGTTAGATCAAACAGTTGTTTCTCCAACTGTTTGATTCTAGACAAGGGAAAGACAATGACATAAACCTATTATTAATATTTAGCCAAACTCTAGGATACTTCAGCTCTGTTTACGATGAGCTTAAATGTTAGAAAGTACTTTCTGGATCATTCCACTGGAAATATTTCAGGCCCAAACTAAGTTCAGCGAATAGAGAGTGTCAGAGATATATCTGTAGGCAGGGGAATTTGTTTAATAGGATGGAATTTCCATTTAAAGGGAAAATTATATAGACTACTTTCATTCTTATTGGCTCCGCACTCTTCCATCTAATGCTTTCTAGCTTATTTGCCTGAGATACGTATTATGGGATTTTTGGATATGAAAACCCTTGTGATGAGTTAGTTCCCAGCTCTCCGTCTGACATGCCTTACTTAAATTATCCATTAGTGCTTTCTTTAAAAAAAAAAATTGAGTCAAAACCATCTCCGCAGCTGCCCTATAAAATGCAGCCTAGCCATACTGATAATTCAGTGTGACACTGTCATTTCTCTCTGCTTGGATTCAGAAATTGTGACAAGCGATGGTTTCCTGAGAAATCGACACCAGAGGATACGGTGTGGCTTGAAAGCTGAAATGACTTCCACTCATAGCACTAGGCCATGGTGTTATGTTAGTAAAATAACAGAACAATATTTGAATACCTCTATTACACTAAGGCAGTGTTTCTCAACCTTGGCAACTTGAAGATGTCCGGACTTCAACTCCCAGAATTCCCCAGCCAGCATTCGCTGGCTGGGGAATTCTGGGAGTTAAAATCCGGACATCTTCAAGTTGCCAAGGTTGAGAAACACTGCACTAAGGTATAAGTCATGGTTAACACAATACAATGAATGGATGTTTGTACCATCGCATGGTTGAACCAATGAATTCATATCATAATTCAGCAAAACGCTTTAATCCAGATATCTGAGTATCCTGTTAAGACCTGCAGTGTAATACTATAAAAGTTTAATTATATTCAACCTAGTGTCATTCTTTTTTTTAGTATGCATACTAAAAAGCATAATAAAAAGCATACTAAATGTAGCATACAGCATACTAAAAAGCAGAGACATCACCCTGCCAACAAATGTGTGTATAGTCAAGGTGATGGTTTTCCCAGTTGCAATGGATGGCTGTGAAAGTTGGACCATAAGGAAGGCTGAGTGCCAAAGAATGGAGGCCTTTGAACTCTGGTGCTGGAGAAAACTCCTGCGAGTCCCTTGGACTGCAAGGTAATCAAACCGGTCAGTCCTAGAGGAGATCCACCCTAACTGCTCTTTAGAAGGCCAGATCCTGAAGAGGAAACTCAAACACAAATGGCAAATTCTGGGGTAAAATGGTGCAGACTAAGAGTAAGAACATGATAGCCGGAACCGGAGTCCCAGAAGCAGTTCGTGATTCTGTAAAACCATGTTTTGGTAACTCCTGCGATGCAGATGGAAGCAATCGTATCGGCTCTGCCGTTCCATTGGACTATTTCAGTGACGTGGAGAGGGGGGGAATCTGCTGCTTGGTTAACAGCCTATCCTCCATATTAATCTATCCAGGCCTCGCACTCTGGAGAGGACACTCCAGCTTCAACCTCTTTCCAGAGCATGATACCACAGTCTTTTGAGACTGATGGATGCCAATGTAATGTAATGTCTGTGTAGGGCAGTGGTGGGTTTCAAAAATTGTTCGAACCTACTCTGTGGCCTCCTTTGTGGGAGTGGCTTGCCGGCCATGTGACCTGGTGGGAGTGGCTTGCCGGCCATGTGTTCTCTCTCTCTCTCTCTCTCTCTCTCTCTCTCTCTCTCTCTCTCTCTCTCTTCCTTCCTTTTGTCTCTCTGTCCCTTTTTCCTTTTTTTCTTTCATTTCTCTCTCACTCTTTTTCTTTCTTTTTTCTTTCTTTCTTTCTTTCTTTCTTTCTTTCTTTCTTTCTTTCTTTCTTCCTCTCTTTCTCTTTCTCTCTCTATGTGAGTCTGTGTGTGTGTATGGCAGTGGTGGGTTTCAAAAAATTTTGGAACTTCTTCTGTAGGTGTGGCCTACTTTCCGGGTCCACTGGTGGAACCTCTTCTAACCGGTTCGGTAGATTTGATGAACCGGTTCTACCAAATAGGTGCGAACTGGTAGGAACCCACCTCTGGTGTAGGGGTGTGCATGAAGGGAGGCTCAGCCAATCTCATTGTACACATGTTGCACTCTGACAACAATTTGAATTTGAATCTTCCCCTGAATATATTGGATTTCAGATCATCTTTCTTTCAGGTTATGAAAAAAAAATCTACATATTTGGAATGTACCAAATGAGAGAAGTCCATGTGGGGAGAATGAAGTCATACAAGTCAAGATGATGGTAATGATAATGAGATTGAAGCTGCTGTCTTGCTTTTTTCTTCTCTCTCCCCCACCCCCCAATCCCAGTAACCCGACTGAAAGACCCTGAGCTAGTAAGTTATATAAAAAGGGGTAAAAGATCAGAATAAAAATAAAAATTCATTATGTATTCAAAAATAACAATATGAAGAGAGAACATAGCAGGATTTTGACATTTGGTTGAGATATTTATAGCCATTGACATACCAATATTTTTGTCCAATAATACTTAACTGGTCCATTATTTAAAATCTTTTTTTCTACATTTCTCCTATCATTCCTATCATGAAGCACATCATATTATTTTAGACACATTTCTACAGTGCCTATCTAGTGACTTAGAGTATTGTCTAATGCCATCCAGCCATTATCAAGGAAATGTGAGTACTGTCCCCATTATTCTTATATTAGCGCAATGATGTGTTGGATGAATTAAGGACCTCTCCTCATTATTGAGTTGAAATGCTGTCGTCCAATATCTGAGTCAACAGAAAACTATGCTGGCATGAAATTGGCAATCCTTATTGCCAATCCCTATCCTTCCTCTCCTGCTTAATTCCTAATCATTTCAGGGGCGATAAACCATGACATATCTTATATAAGGGAATGGCTGTTGAAGATGTCAGAAGCTATAAGATGGTTTATAGATGGCACTTAGATCCTAAAAAATTGGCTTGCATGTATCCGAATTTACAACCTAAATGCTGAAGATGTGATTGTACTGATGCTACATATTACTATATATGGTGGACTTGCAAAAAGGTTAAAGCATTTTGGATAAAAAATATGGTCGATTCTGCAAAATATTTTTTAAAAGAGGATAAAGTTTACCCCTCAGTTATTTTTATTAGGTATAACTACTGATTGTACTGTTATAGAGACTAATCTGATTTTGAACCTAACAACGGCAGTAAGACTGTTGGAGGCACAATACTGGAAAAAGGAAGATTTGCCTACTGTTCAAGAATGGACATTAAAAGTAACAAACTTAGCAGAGATGGCTAAAATATCAGCATATCTTAAGGATCATTCAGATACCAATAGCAATAGCAGTTAGGCTTATATACCGCTTCATAGGGCTTTCAGCCCACTCTAAGCAGTTTACAGAATCAGCATATTGCCCCCAACAACAATCCGGGTCCTCATTTTACCCACCTCGGAAGGATGGAAGGCTGAGTCAACCCTGAGCCGGTGAGATTTGAACAGCCGAACTGCAGAACTGCAGTCAGCTGAAGTAGCCTGCAGTGCTGCATTTAACCACTGCGCCACCTCGCCAGATGAGAAATATAAACTGGAGTGGAGAAGATGGATTGACTATATTCAAAATAAATACGGGACTAAAAAATTCCAGATAGCTTATGATTGAAAAAGCAAGGAATGATTTAATTTGTTTATAGTTAGCTTAACAAAAGAGGAGTTAAAGCACAAATGAAAGATGTAGCCAAGTTACTTTTATTTTATTTTAGAATATGATTGTTAAAGATTTATACCCTGTATTTGCTCTGGGAGGCTCAGGTGAGGAGGGTGGGGGAGGGAGGTAAATATTTGTAAAACCTTTTTTAAAATTTTCAATTAAAAAAAAGATGTCAGAAGCAGAGATACACCTATGGCATTTTAAGGTAGAATAGTAGAATGTCTTTTCATTTGGGTTTGCAAAGAGGACAAAAAACATAATTCTAAGTTCCTGTTAACTCAGATATAATTGTTTACTAATTAGTGACTTAGAAGAACAAGGGTTTCAAACAAAACTTCACTAACTCTTTGGGGATTATATAACACTTTTTTTGAAGCATGCAGGCTACATGCCGCTGGGTTAACAGAACTGCTTTTCAAAAAATAAAATAAAAATAAATCATCATCATCATCATCATCATCCAGTAAATGATGGAGAAAAGGGATAAAAATTATGCCACACTGAAGTAATTGAGTAATGAAACAGATAAAATATTAAAAAGCTTTGATATTTATGTAGTTACTTACCAAGCACATCTAAATTATATTACAGTAACCAAAATATCTTTACAACCCCCCAAAGCATATCACAACTTTTGAGCACTCCTAAATGTTTGGAAATTGAAAGTTGAAAAATTTGACACACCTTAGATAACATTGAGTTAACTATTAAATTAATTTTTGCAGTATTTTCCAGTAGCGTTTCATAAATGGTTCATGAGTTATTGGGAAGAATATCTGAGTTGTGATTATTCTCTAGTTATCTATTTTTTAATTAGTTGTGTAGTTGCTTTTTATCCATTTTGTTTCAAGTTATTTTCATAACTTGTGTGTGTGTGTGTTTTTTTAAAATATTATAGCATAAATGATAGAATGCACTGGATGGCCTTGAAAACTGCCAAGAATCTTCTGATTGAGTAGGTAAAAAATAGAATAACACACTCACTCAATCACTCAGTCCTTCACTCGCTCCAAAGAGGCTCACTTCCCAATTTAAAAATCAAAGCATCTCTATAACTCATAAATATTTCATTTGCCTACACCACATTTAAAGCAACATAGGAAATTAGTGGCAATTAATTTCAATTCCTGAGCAATTAGAAATGACTAACTTGAGTAGAATTTAAGCCTGAAGACAGAATGTTGCATTCAAGTGTATCTGTTGTGTGTGTGTGGGGGGGGAGGAATTGGGGGCACAATAAAGCAGTTTCAACAGCCAATCAGAGCTCTTCTTCTTTGTACGTGCAGTATAATTTACATACAAAGGGGTGGGGCTTAATACACCGCCACAAATTGTTGATTTCCCCTGCAGACTTTCTTGACTGCATTTATATCCATCTCACCGTAATTAGAATAGTTATCTTAATTGGAAAATAATGTTAGGAGTGATTGCTGTGATTATAAATGAGGTTTTTTTTAAAAAAAAGGTGTTTCCTGCCTTCATCCCCTCTTCACCTCATTCATCTTGAAATGAACAAATGCCCATTGTTGGATAGCTACAGTTCAAAAACACCATCTGACATCTTGATGTTGCTATTTAACCTGGTGGTCAAACATTAGATATCTGAGGCCTCATTAAAGCAGTGGTGGGATTCAGCCGGTTCGCACCTATTCGGGAGAACCGATTGTTAACTTTCTAAGCAGTTGGGAGAACCAGTTTTTTGAAGAAATTCCCTTTGGTTTTTCTCCACTTTACAGGGCTAATCCTGTAAGGAAGGCAGGAAGGGAACATTCTGGTGTTGTTTCTAGCCTAATCTTTATTGCCCTGCTTACAGAAACTGCCTCTCCAGTTAACCCTTATTATATTGTAACAGCTAAGGCGAAGCGCCCATCGACGTGAGTGACGTTGAGTTGGCCATGCCCACCCCATCACATGACCACTGAGCCCTGCCTACCCAGCTTGTCCTTAGGGCAGAGAACCGGTTGTTAAATTATTTGAATCCCACCACTGCATTAAAGGTAAAAGTACAGGTTCCCCTCGCACATATGTGCTAATCATTCCCGACTCTAGGACTGGCCCATGTTCTCCCCCAACCTCCCCACTGTCCAAATCTTCTGCCAACTCCCCTGGCCGCTGGCCGGCCACAACAGACAGCTTGAGCAGGGGGTTGGACTAGAAGACCTCCAAAGTCCCCTTCCAGCTCTACGCTGGATTTGAAATGTGAAGAGAAGTCATCATTCCTTCTTCAAACTTCACCTTCAAGAAAACGCCGAGCTGTCAGCATGTCACAAACGCGGGCCATCCCGTGCCAACAGATCCTTTCCCCGAGCCTCCGAGCATCTCACGGCCAATGTTCAGAGGTGTTGCCGTGATAGGCAGCTGGCAGGGACCACTCTATCATTATTATTATTATTATTTTTGCAAACTGTAAAAGTTTGGCACGACGGTGCTTGTTTTTGTTTGTTTTCGGTAAGGATGATTTTACCCATCTGCCTAAGATAATTTTGAATCTCCTTTGTTAGGTGAAGTCGAGAAATCTGTTAACGTTCAGGGGACTAATGTCTTCACAGGAGGTGCGGAGGTGAGAACAATGCTCCTGACGTTTGGGGGGTATATTTTTAACCACACTTATTATTATTAGATTGATCTGCACTTGCTCTTCTGTTTGCTTACTCTGACTTCCATGCACGCATTTTTAAAGGCATCTGGAGTCTTTCACACAGAAGCCTTGAGTGACTGGAAAGATTAGAGGGACTTCAAGTGTTCTGCATGCACCCGGCCTGCTAAATTCTTAACGGCAGCATATTTTTCTGACTTAAAATGGCTCACAGAAAGAAAAGGAAAAAAAAAACACCACCCACATCTGTTTCAGCCACATGGATTCACTGCTTGGGTGTTCTTCTCCACCTCCCACCATTAGGAAGAACGGGGATAGTTTCAGCCAGACAAGTTGAAAGAAACGAAGCAGAAAACTTCCTTGGATCGTATCCTTTATATTCTTTACAAAAAAGCAGAGGGGTAACAGCGCTGGGACAATAGCAATAGCACTTAGACTTATATACCACTTCATAGCAATAGCAATAGCAATAGCAGTTAGACTTATATACCGCTTCATAGGGCTTTCAGCCTTCTCTAAGTGGTTTACAGAGTCAGCATATTGCCCCCAACAATCCGGGTCCTCATTTTACCCACCTCGGAAGGATGGAAGGCTGAGTTAACCTTGAGCCGGTGAGATTAGAACCGCTGAACTGCAGATAACAGTCAGCTGTAGTGGCCTTCAGTACTGTACCCTAACCACTGCACCACCTCGGCTCCCGAGTGCTTCACAATAGTTTCAGAGGTGGGTTCCTACCAGTTCGCACCTATTCGGTAGAACCGGTTCATCAAATCTACCAAACCGGTTAGAAGAGGTTCCGCCAGTAGACCCGGAAAGCAGGCCACACCTACAGAAGAGGTTCCAAAATTTTTTGAAACCCACCACTGGTCCTTGGATATGATTATTCTACACTATCATGCTCATATTTATAAAACTCAGGGCCTCTGTGAAAGGTAAGGATGACTACTGCGTTTGTGGTGCAATCAGAACATTGCGTGTGTTGAAGTTGTTTTAACGCAAACCAAAGATGCCTTTTAAAAAACAAGTTTACATCATATTTTTATGCATGCCAGTGCTGTGTGTGAGGTAATTTAAGGGGGTTCTGACAAGTGTCGTCGGCATCTTCATATCAGGTCGCATGGGTGGCAAGCCACTCCCACAAAGGAGGCCACACCCACAGAGTAGGTTCGAACAATTTTTGAAACCCACCACTGAATAGTTTCTAAGCCTGTTGCCCCCAACAAGCTGGGTCCTCATTTTACCAATCTCAGAAGGATGGAAGGCTCAGTCAAAACCGAACTGCTGACAGTTGGTAGAATTAGCCTGCTGTCTGAAGACGTCTCCATGGTCATGGGGCTGGCATGACTAAACACCAAAGCCACACGGAATGCTGTTACCTTCCCATGAAATGTGGCTCCTATTTTTCTACTTGCATTTTTACATGCTTTCGAACAGCTAGGTTGGCAGAAGCTGGGACAAGTCACGGGAGCTTCACTCTGTTATGCAATGCTAGGGATTCGAACTGCCGAACTGCCGACCTTTCTGATCGACAAGCTCAGCGTCTTAGTCACTGAGCCACCCTGTCCCTCGTTAATCTGTTTGCTTAGACCCTAATTAACTGCTTTGTATTCATTACTTTCCAGAGATGTCACACAATCAATCTCCTCAGTTTAATTACTCTGCCATGTATGCTCTATCACGTATGCGCTTTGGACAATCCAGTTTTTATTAAAAGAGACAAATGTAGAGCCAATTATTCTGCTAAAGATAAAAGTGGGTATCGGCTCCAAAAAGCATCCCTTGATCTTCTTAGCTAGTTTCCCCTAATTTTGTTTTCTTTCTATGGCTCTGTCATCCTTTTATTTGGAGTGGAGTCAGGATTGTTTGGAGTGAATGGAGCGGATTGTTTACCAGCCAGCTGCCCTTCCTGATGCCAATGTGGAGTTCACAGCAGATATTTTCTCTTTGCACCCTGATAGAGAAATATCTGCCACTGCTTAGGATCGAACTGTCAACCTTTCGAGTGGGAGGTGAGCATTTTCACCTCTAGTCCACTATGCGGCTCAGCTACCTTCTCCTAATTAATAGTTTGATCTCCTAAACCAAAGTAATAGTTAACCTTTTTGTAGTTGCATGCCGAAAGCATGCACCCATAATGCAATGTGTGTGCACCGTGGCGCACCTCACCCTGCACCAGGGGTGGGTTTCAACCAGTTCGCGGTGGTCCCCGCAAACCGGTTGGTCGGCGAACACGGAAGTAAGTAACTTCCGGGAACGGCGAAGGGCCCAGCCGCCCGCCACGCTCCTTACCCGGTTTTGATGAGTTCTGCGCTTCCACGCATGCGCAGGATGCATACAGCGCCTGAACGATCCTCCAGGAGCATCTGGAGCATCGCACAGACGCTAGTACGCATGCGTGCACCGCGCGCGTGCACGAGGACGCCGCCGGCCCCGTTCCAACCGAACCGATTGGAACAGGGCAAGAAACCCACCCCTGCCCTGTACATGTGTGTGTGTGACCCCCATGCTGCCGCCACACATGCATGTGTGACCCCCACATGCACCCCACCTCATGCGTGCATGCACAACCCCTCTGTGCATGCACGCACAACCCCCGCGCCCCTGTGCATGCAGGTGTGACCTCCTGCGTGCACTTTGCCCATGCACATGTGACCCCCATGCAGACACCAACCCCTGCACAGGTGCACACATCTCCCACATATACCCCACACCTGTGCTTGCGCAGCAGAGACCTGAAAACCAGCTGGCTGATTAGAAGCACGCAGTGGAGCTGAGCTGGGGTGATGGCTCGCATGCCCGCAGAGAGGGCTCTATGTGCCACCTGTGGCACACATGCCATTGGTGCGCCATTACGGTCCTAAACCATTTATTTCATTGGGTAGCATGTTTAACGTGCCATTGAAGTGGATCTATATGGAAATACAGGGAGATCAAATCAACTTAGCCTTCTCTAACCTTACTGAAGATACAGGAATGCTGTACCAGGGAAATTAAGCCAGGTGCTGAAGTTTTCACGCTGGAGAGATTTTGTCCTTTCAATCTCCTTTCTCAGGATCATCAATAACAAACTGGTTGTTTGTTAAGGTGATGGGGGGGGAGTGTCCCCATTGGTTAAGTTTGTTTTTGTGGTTAGTTGTGATTGTTTAAAATAAAGTACCGTTTTCCATTTTTGGTTTGTAGACCACCCAGAGTTGTTAAGAGCAGCACAGAATGGCACAAATAAATAAACAAGAAGGCCAGAGATCCATGAAAAGTTGAGTGTCAAATGAAGGACCGGATATTTACATGCACACGCAAACACATAGAGACACATGTACACATGGCTTCCACATGATTATACCACCACAAGGAAACCACCTTCTGAAAGTATTGCTAAAGCAACTTCGCTTTCCAGTGGAAGGAGACCGAATTGAAGAAAAAAAATCACTTGGTTTCAGCACCCTATGTCAGAGGACAAAATGGTCTCTATCACTCGAGGAGGGAGGGACAAGAGAAGGACGCAGGATGGCAGACTCTGTCCAGGATATCTGCACTGTATCTCCTCACCAACCTCCTGGCAGAATAACAGAGTTGGAAGGGACCTTGGAGGTCTTCTAGTCCAACCCCACCTCCTGCTCAAGCAAGAAACCTTATACCCAGGATGGCAAACCTATGGCACACGTGCCAGAGGTGGCACACAGAGCACTCCCTGTGGGCATGCGTGCCATCGCCAATTGCTCTTCTGGTTTCCGGCATGTGCATGCCAGCCAGCCAGCTGGTCTTTTGGTGTGCCAGAGCACCGAAAACCCGAAGACCAGCTGGTTGGTGCACACCAGTGGTGGGTTTTAAATTTTTTTAGACCCTCTTCTGTAGAGGTGGCCTGCTTTGTGGGAGTGGCATGCTGGCAATGTGACCAGGTGGGAGTGGCTTGCCAGCCATGTGACTGGGTGGGCATGGCCAACTTGTAAAATGTGGTGAAACTCATTTAACAACGCTCTTGCTTAGCAACTAAAATGTTGGCTCAGAAACTCTGGCATTTGAAGCACGCAAGTCTTAAAGCTGTCAAGTTACAAGACCCTTGCACCCCTAAACCCTTTAGAAAAAAACCCCCAGGGATGTTGAATTGAATTTATTGAATTTATTGCATTTATATGCCGCCCTTTTCCCCGAAGGGGACTCAAACTTGACAGCTTTAAGACTTGTGGACTTCAACTCCCAGAATTCCTCCTCTCGCTCTTCATCTTGATGATGTGTGGACGGGAGGGCGGAGGGAGCTGGAACCGGTTCTAAATGGCACTGTAGATTTGTGGAACCTCTTCTACAGAAGAGGTTAGAACTGGCAGGAACCCACCTCTGGTGCATACATGCACCTGGTCTTTGGGTTTCTGGCATGCCCATGCACGCTGGCCAGCTGGTCTTCAGGTTTTCGGCCACCAGTGCACATGTGCACGAGTGCATTCCAGTTTGGGCACTCGGTGCCGAAAAGGTTTGCAATCACTGCCCTCTACCATTTCAGACAAATGGTTGTCCAATCTCTTCTTAAAGACTTCCAGTGTTGGGGCATTCACAACTTCTGGAGGCAACTTCTGTTCCACTGGTTAATTGTTCTAACTGTCAGGAAATTTCTCCTTAGTTCTAAGTTGCTTCTCTCCTTGATTAGTTTCTACCCATTGCTTCTTTTCCTGTTTTCAGGTGCTTTGGAGAATAGTTTGACTCCCTCTTCTTTGTGGCAGCCCCTGAGATATTGTAACACTGCTATCATGTCTCCCCTATTCCTTCTTTCCATCAAACTAGACATACCCAGTTCCTGCAACCGTTCTTCATATGTTTTAGTCTCCAGTCCCCTAATCCTCTTTGTGCTCTTCTCTGCACTCTTTCTAGAGCCTCAACATCTTTTCTACATCGTGGCGACCAAAAATGAATGCAGTATCCCAAGTGTGGCCTTACCAAGGCCTTATTAAGTGGTATTAACACTTCCCGTGATCTTGATTCTATCCCTCTGTTGATGCAGCCTAGAACCGTGTTAGCTTTTTTGCTGCACATGGCTGGCTCCTATTTAAATGGTTGTCCACTAGGACTCCAAGATCCTTTTCACAGTTACTACTATTGAGCCAGCCTATTATCCTCTTAGGCTGATGGAGTAGAACCACATTAAGGAACAAATCTATTCACATCCAACTATATTTTTGTTTTTCTATGACTTTCCAGTCAATGGCACCTGGGACGAGCATTCTGGGTTCAAGTGCTCCAAGAGCCAGGCTGGTGCAGTGGTTAGAATGCAGTATTGCAGGCTACTTCTGCCAGCTGCCGGCTGCTACCGGTTTGGCAGTTTGATTCTCACCTCAAGGTTGCTCAAGGTTGACATAGCCTTCCATCCTTCCGAGGTTGGTAAAATGAGGACCCGGATTGTTGGGGGCAGGAGGCTGACTCTGCAAACTGCTTAGAGAGGGCTGTAAAGCACTGTGAAGCAGTATATAAGTCTAAGTGCTATTGCTATTCTATAGTCCCAAAATTGCATGAGAGGTTCTTGTTGGCATTAATAGTTTTTGCTATTATCTTCCCCTTGATCGTAGACATTATTCCATTAACACAATGCTAGATTAAAGAGTTCTAAATATAATTTCTGCTAAACTTTTGTACATGGAGAGCAACAAGTAAACAAGCAGTATTGGTACTACATTCCTATATGCATAGACCTAAAAATTAACATTGTATTTTGTACTATGAAGTGGTATATAAGTCTAAGTGGTATTGCTATTTCCAAGCCAGCCCTGCAGGCCAGATTTAAGCACCCAATGGGCCGCATCAGGCCCACGGGCCTTGAGTTTGAAACCCTGACTTAGAGAGAGTTGTATAAAACACTGTGAAGTGGTATATAAATCTAAGTCAGAGTTTCCCAATGTTTCCAGCTGTGTGAACTGGTAGTGGTGGTGGTGGGGAGAGTGAATGGTTCCACATATGCTCGCCCACTGCTCATGCAAGTGAGGATATGTGTGTGCAGCCACACACTCGACGGGCATTTTCGCAGCCCAGTTGCAAACTAGCAATAGCAGTTAGCAATACCAGTTAGACTTATATACCGCTTCATAGGGCTTTCAGCCCTCTCTAAGCAGTTTACAGAGTCAGCATATCGCCCCCACAGTCTGGGTCCTCATTTCACCCACCTCGGAAGGATGGAAGGCTGAGTCAACCTTGAGCCGGTGAGATATGAACCGCTGAACTGCAGATAGAAGTCAGCTGAAGTGGCCTGCAGTACTGCACCCTAACCACTGCGCCACCTCGGCTCTTCCTACTCCTCATGGCTCACAGGTTAGGAATCCCTGGTCTAAGTGCTATTGCTAAGTGCTATCTTCCTTTGCAGGATTTGTGGTGCTGATGCTGTCAGTTGCACAATCCCAGAACACCTTCACTTAGTTATTAAATTATGGCCAATGTGTTCAACAAAAGAGAAGATCCCCATGGATAGTCACTGCCTGCCCAAATGACCCAAAAAGTCTGAAATTGTTCTCAGAGAAAAAAAATGCCAGCTGCTTGGGATTAAATCTACTCCCTTGCTTGCTTGTTTCTGCAGTAGTTCACTTATTCAGCCCTCCATTACAAAATGGATAACAATTTCAAAAAACGAGAAAGATAGTTTGAACTGTTGGCAGCTCTTTGATCTCAAGGAGGGGAAAAAAAGATTTAACTTGTCAAATAAGCTCAATTTTCAAGTGCTTAGCTCTTCAACCGAATCTTCTAAATTAAAGCAAGACACTTAAGAATAATGAAACCAGTACTAAATATGGAAGTTCCCATTAAAAAGCCCCCCCCCCATTACTCTGTTCCTGAGTGCAGAGATGGAAAGTACTACTAAGATCAAGGATGAATTATTTCCCCTCCTCTTCCTCCTCTTCCTCCTCCTCCTCCTCCTTTCATGGCTTTTGTCCTAATCTGTAAAGCTATCTGGCATCAATCAAATCAGAGCTCTGGAAAAACCTGAGCTATTCAGAAAATTTTCTCCCATCACTTCTCATTCAATGTGATGAACAGGAATTTGTTTTTGCAATTTCTCTCAAAGAGAAAAGGATTTAGGTTAAATTCTCGTGAGCGCTTTTCTTCTGATTTAGTTATGAGATAGCCAGGGTGTGAAAGTATGAGCTCCATGTTTTTCATTTTAGATGCATCCTTCTAGTTGTCTGCAGCTTTTCTTGATTCCCAAGGAGAGGTTTTTGAAGTGGGGAGTTGATTTACATTTAGAAAGTTTGACCAATAATGGTGGGAGGAGGAGGAGGAGGAGGAGGAGGAGGAGGAAGAGGAGAAGGAGAAGAAGAAGAGGAGGAGGAAGAAGAAGAGGAAGAAGAAGAGGAGGAGGAAGAAAGTTTGACCAATAATGATGGGAGGAGGAGGAGATGAAGAAGAGGAGGAGGAGGAGGAGGAGGAGGAGGAGAAGGAGAAGGAGAAGAAGAAGAAGAAGAAGAAGAAGAAGAAGAAGAAGAAGAAGAAGAAGAAGAAGAAGAAGAAGGAAGAAGAAGAAGAAAGAAAGTTTGACCAATAATGATGGGAGGAGGAGGAGATGAAGAAGAGGAGGAGGAGGAGGAGGAGGAGAAGGAGAAGAAGAAGAAGAAGAAGAAGAAGAAGAAGAAGAAGAAGAAGAAGAAGAAGAAGAAGAAGAAGGAAGAAGAAGAAGAAAGAAAGTTTGACCAATAATGGTGGGAGGAGGAGGAGATGAAGAAGAAGAGGAGGAGGGGGAGGAGGAGGAGGAGAAGGAGAAGGAGAAGGAGAAGGAGGAGGAGGAGGAGAAGAAGAAGAAGAAGAAGAAGAAGAAGAAGAAGAAAAAAGAAGAAAGAAGAAAGAAGGAAGGGGAAGGAAAGGAAGAAGGAAGAAAGTAGAGAAAGGAGGGAGGGAGAAAGAAAGGGAAAATGAGGTGGTGTTACAACAGGCAGAAGGGATGGTAAATAAAGCAACCCAAATTGTATATTATAACCTATTAAATGAAATAACAAATGTATAAGAATGATAAATGTATAGAAGAATAGCAACTATGTGAATGTATGCTTAAAATGCTATGTAAGAGAATAAAAAATTAAAAAAATTCTGGAAAAGAAGGAGAAGAAGGAGAAGGAGAAGGAGAAGGAGAAGAAGAAGAAGAAGAAGAAGAAGAAGAAGAAGAAGAAGAAGAAGAAGAAGAAGAAGAAGAAGAAGAGAAAGAAAGAAAGAAAGAAAGAAAGAAAGAAAGAAAGAAAGAAAGAAAGAAAGAAAAGAAAGAAGAAAGAAGAAAGAAGGAAGGGGAAGGAAAAGAAGAAGGAAGAAAGTAGATAAGGGAGGGAGGGAGAAAGAAAGGGAAAATGAGGTGGTGTTACAATAGGCAGAAGGGATGGTAAATAAAGCAACCCAAATTGTATATTATAACCTATTAAATGAAATAACAAATGTATACGAATGATAAATGTATAGAAAAATAACAACTATGTGAATATATGCTTAAAATGCTATGTAAGAGAATAAAAAATAAAAAAAATTCTGGAAAAGAAGGAGAAGGAGAAGGAGAAGAAGAGGAAGAGGAAGAGGAAGAGGAAGAGGAGGAAGAGGAGGAGGAGGAGGAGCAGCAGCAGCAGCAGCAGCATAAGCATGTGTGTGGCATCCAAAATAAGGCTAACTAGGACAGCACACCACAGGTGCGGGTGGACGGGGCAGGTCACAACTACCCACAGATGGCAACTACTGGTTCACCTGAACTGTTCTGAAGCAGCATCAGCCCACAGCCCACAGGAAATGTCTCTTCTAAATAATGTATACGTAGTTTCAAACCAAGAAAAAAAAGTATAGAATAAAATAGAATTCTTTATTGGCCAAGTGGGATTGGACACACAAGGAATTTGTCTTTGGTGCAGATGCTCTCATTGTACATAAAAAGACAAGATACATTCAGTACGAATCCTAAGGTGCAACACTTAATGATAGTGATAGGGTACAAATAAGCAATCAAATCATACTAGGAAACAATCAATATAAATCGTAAGGCTACAAGCCACAAAGTTATAGTCATAAGTGGGAGGAGATGGGCGATAGGAACGATGAGAAGATTAATAGTAATAGTGATGCAGACTTAGTAAATAGTTTGACACTACTGAGGGAATTATTTGTTTAGCGGAGTGATGGCGTTCGGGGAAAAAAAACTGTCTTTATGTCTAGTTGTTCTGGTGTGCAGTGCCCTACAGCATCGTTTGGATGGTAGGAGATGAAACAATTTATGGCCAGGAAGCGAGGGGTCTGTAGATATTTTCCCAGCCCTCTTTTAGATTCGTGCAGCGTACAGGTCCGCAATGGAAGGCAGGTTGGCAGTAATTGTTTTTTTCTGCAGTTCTAATTATCTGTTGAAATTTCTGCTAAAAGTAATGATGCTCACTCTGAGACCTCGTTTTGTGTTTCCATTTTGGGTTCCCCGCTTTTAAAAAAAAAGATTTCACACAAAATAGAAGACGTTCAGAGCAGCACAAGAAGCTTGTTGATCAGAGAACTGGAAACAAAATCCGCAAAGAGAAATGGAACGAACCGGGGGGGAAAAAAAGTTTAGTTTTGAAAGCTCAAAGAAGCACAAGAAGCCTGACAGTCAGAGGAAATGAAAGAAAGACTGATTGGAAGAATTGGGAAAGTTTAGCCTTGAAAAGGTAAAACTGAAGGAGGATATGGCAGCAATCTTCAAACACCTGAAAGGACTTCACACAGAAGTTGGTTAGCAATAGCAATAGCAATAGCAATAGCAATAGCAATAGCAGTTAGACTTATATACCGCTTCATGGGGCTTTCAGCCCTCTCTAAGCGGTTTACAGAGTCAGCATATTGCCCCCAACAATCCAGGTCCACATTTTACCCACCTTGGAAGGATGGAAGGCTGAGTCAACCCTGAGATTTGAACAGCCGAACTGCCAAACTAGCAGTCAGCTGAAGTAGCCTGCAGTACAGCACTCTAACCACTGCACCACCTCGGCTCCAGGAAAAGGTTAATACCTTTTCTCCAGGGCTCCAAACTAAGACATAAAATAGTGAATTTGAGTTGCAGCTTTTTCTAACACGAAGACCAGTTGCACATTGGAACCAATTATCCAGAGATGCGGTGGATCACCCCCTCCTGGATGAGATCATTTGCTCTGGATGCTTTCTTTCAGCTTAAGGTAAAGATAAAGGATCCCCTCACACATATGTGCTAGTCGTTCCCAACTCTAAGGGGAAGGGTGAGATCATTCGGAGGCACGGGATAAAATACCACCAATATGCGGACGATACGCAACTGTATCTGTCCGCCCCGTGCCAACTCAATGAAGCGGTGGACGTGATGAACCAGGGTCTTGAGGCCGTTAAGAACTGGATGAGCGCTAACAAACTGGTACTCAACCCGGACAAGACCGAGTGGCTGTTGTGTTTCCCTCCCAACAATTTGGCTAATGTACCAACTCTTAGGCTGGGGGGTCAAATTTTATACCCCTCAGATAGGGTCCGCAACTTAGGAGTCCTCCTGGACCCACAGCTGACTTTTGACTACCAGCTGTCAGCTGTGACCAGGGGGGCATTTGCCCAGGTTCGCCTGGTCCGCCAGTTGCGGCCCTACCTAGATCGGGAGGCTCTCGCAACAGTCACTCGAGCCCTTGTGATCTCTAGGCTGGAATACTGCAATGGGCTCTACATGGGGTTGCCCTTGAAGTGTATCCGGTGACTACAGTTAGTCCAGAATGCAGCCGCGCGAGTGATAGTGGGCGCACCACGGTTCGCCCACGTTACACCCATCCTCCGCGAGCTGCACTGGCTACCTGTCGGTCTCCGGGTGCGCTTCAGGGTACTGATGACCACCGTTAAAGCACTCCATGGTAGTGGATCTGGGTACTTGAGAGACCGCCTCCTGCCGATTACCTCCCTTCGACCAATTCGATCGCACAGACTGGGCCTCCTCCGAATTCCATCTGCCAGTCAATGTCGACTGGCGACTACACGGAGGAGAGCCTTTTCTGTTGCAGCTCCGACCCTGTGGAACGATCTCCCCATTGAGATTCGTACCCTCACCACCATCCAGACCTTCCGCGCAGCCCTCAAGATCTGGCTCTCCCAGCAGGCCTGGGGATAGGTTTCCAAGTTACCCGCCCGAGTGTTGATTGCTGAACGAAAGTTGTGTTTTATTATTTTTTCTTTGTTCACATTTTGTTTTGTCTTTTGATACTGCACCCCCCTCCCTTGTGATTGTAAGCCGCCCTGAGTCCCCTCAGGGAAAAGGGAGGCCTATAAATTTTAATAAATGAAAAAATGAAATGAAAATGAAATGCTCATCTCCATTTCAAAGCCGAAGAGCCAGCGCTGTCTGAAGATGTCTCTGTGGTCATGTGGCCGGCATGACTCAATGCCAAAGGCGCACGGAACGCTGTTACCTCCCCACCAAAAGGGGTTCCTATTTTTCTACTTGAATTTTTACAAGCTTTCAAACTGCTAGGTTGGCAGAAGCTGGGACAAGTAATGGGAGCTCACTCCGTTACGCGGCACTAGGGATTTGAATTGCTGACCTTTTTGATCGACAAGCTCAGTATCTTAGCCACTGAGCCACTGCGTCATTCCTGCTATAAATAGGTTATTCAGGTTATTCCTGCTTATTCGTGCTATAAATAGGGATTTGGACTTGATATCATTTTTGCTGGCAGAGGCACCACGATCCATTCCTTTTGTCAGCGTTCCAAGTATCATGTAGAATTAAATCAGAGTCCAAGGCAAAATGATCCTTAAAGTTCCAATTTAATAAATCAGACATCTTAGCACATCTGTGAAACCCCTATCCTGGATGTTACATCGGATTCCCACCCAGTTGAAAGTTCATGATCTTGTCCCCACACCCACAAATCCATCACATGGTCCAATCTTCTTTTTCCACGCTGGCATCTCCACCCAGCTGGTTCCGGTCAGGTGCAGAGGTGCGGAGGCAAAAGATGACCTTGGGCTTCTAGAAAAGAATGACAACAACACATTCCACCATTCTACTCCTTTCTATTCCCCCCTCCCAACTACTACACTCATGAAATAGCATAATGAAATAAGAGAGAGTGTGGCAGGCCAAACATCCTAAAAGAGATATAACTGCAAGCCTGACACCTTTGCTGTTTCCAGGGAGGCCTTGCAGGCCAGATCTAAGCACTCCACAAGCCAGATCTGGCCCCCAGATCTTGAGTTTGATACCCCTGCCCTATCCCATTCTAGACAAGTGGTTCTCTAGTCTCTTCTTAAAAGCCAGTGATGGAGCACCCACAACTTCCTGAAGGCAACCCGTTCAACGGGTTGATTGTTCTCACTGTAAGGAAATTTCTCCTTAGTTCTAGCTTGGATCTTTCTTTGATTAGTTTCCATCCATTGTTTCTTGTCTTGCCTTCTGGTATTTTGGAAAATAGGTTGCCCCCAATGTTCCCTCTAATTTTTTTTCAGTGTGAGCAGAAAAGTATAGTGTTTGAGCGGCACATTTTCATGCCTGAGCACCTGAATTTTTTTCGCAAATGTCACCTAAGACAACAACAAAATCAGTGTTATTTGAAACTCAAAGTTATGTTTATTCAAGGTACCCGCTTAATTAAAAGTGTTATATAATATCAGTATCACTTAACAACGGTCCTGCTTAGCAAACAAAATGTTGGCTCAGAAACTCTGGCATTGAAGCACGCAAGTCTTAAAGCTGTCAAGTTACAAGACCCTTGCACCCCTAACCCTTTAGGAAAAAAAACCCAGGGGTCTTCAAACCTGACAGCTTTAAGCCTTGCTGACTTCAACTCCCAGAATTCCTCCTCCAGTCATGTTGCAGCAACGTCATCTGCGTGGATCTGCTCCATCTTCGGTTTTTTTCACAGGAGGCAGGGCTGCTGCTGAAGATGCCAACGAGCCCCCACCGCCACTAGAATATGCATTTGTTTAGCATGACATAGAATAGTCTTTCAACCAGAAGTATGGAATAAAAGAGAGACTGATAAATATTTAAAAAAAATAAAACCAAAAAGAAGCTCTTTATTGGAGTTCTAGATAAACATTTAGTTCAGATTTAATAGTGTTTCAGAGATGTGGCTGTCAGCTATTTGTGTATGTATGTTATTATTATGGAAGGTTAGATGAGATTTCACCAACATTATTCACCCCTGATTAATGCATTCATTCTAATAATCGAGTCTGACTCTGAATTACAAATCTATGTCTGAAGAATCTGGGTTAAGTTTTGGATTGGAAATTTGGGGAACATGAAAGTTTATGCATAATTTTTGTAATTTTTTCATTGGGTCTTAATAATGATTTTATTCATTTGGGATTTGGGGGTCTTTTTTCATAGGCTTAACACAGCTCTAATTTTGTCATTAGGAGCAATGTAACATTGGCCACTAATGTATTGTATACAGGTTGCCTTAGAAGGTAATACCTTTTGTATAGTAGGAACTTAAGATAGGCAGACTTCATACAGATAAACAATTGAGAAATATTGTTCTTTTTAAAAAGCAGTGTTAATTGCTGCACCTTTCTCATATTAAGTATATTAGCTCAAGTTCATGTTAGGAAAAACTTTCAGTCTTAAAGGTTTGGTGAGGAGAAATCCAAAAATTCTTTTAAAGAATTTAAATTAAATTTGAGGCTGCCTCTGCTTTCGCTCTCCCTCCCTCAGTTGTGCAGCAGCGGCAGCGGCAGCTCTCAGCCTACGGCGGCAGCATCACGGAGGCTGTGGAAGGAGGGGGAGAAGGAGGAGGAAACCAAAGAGAGGCTTTTACCGGATCTGCGCCCCACAGCCAGGACCGTCCTTGCACCTCAAGCCACGTTTCTTCCTGCAAAGCCCTTCGGGCAACCCGAGAGTTCCGCTTGACGCCAGAAGGGCTTTGCAGGAAGAAACGCGGCTTGAGGTGCAAGGACGGTCCTGGCTGTGGGGCGCAGACCCGGTAAAAGCCTCTCTTTGGTTCCCTCCTCCTCCTCCCCCTCCTTCCACAGCCTGCGTGACGCTGCCGCTGTAGGCTGAGAGCTGCCGCTGAAACAAGTCTGGGGAGGTCCTTTGCGGGCGGCCAGTTCTAGCCACCTGCAAAGGACTTCCCCACGTTTTCTTTGAAAGAAATCTCTGCGCGGCAGTTAGAAACTTCTGCACGGCGGTTTCTTGCCATGTGCGCGGCCGCGCAGCCGCGCACCTTAGAGGGAACAGTGGTTGCCCCCCTCCTCCATTTTATTTGTGGCAGCCCCTGAAATAGTGGAACATTGTTACCATCTCACCCCAGTCTTTCTCTTCACTAGATTGGACATACCCAGTTCCTGCAACCATTCTTCATACATTTTAGCCTCCAGCCTGTGAATGACTCCCTTGGTTGATTCTCCAGATACCTCTCCAGTTCTCAGTTTGGAAAAGGATGAACCAGTTCCGGGCACGTCAAGAGGGGAGTTGGTCAATGTCTCCAAGCAGCCATCTGAAAGTGATTTGGCTGAAGCACAGCTGGGGAAAGCACACAGCTGCAGAAAGTCAGAGATGAGGAAGAGGAACTGCCTTCTGCACTTGATCCAAGAACATGTGGAGGGCAGGGTAAAGGCAGGAGCTGTGAAAGTCAGCAGATCTGGGGTGGGCGTGGCGTGCGTGTGATGTATCCAACCTGTGGGCCGTCAGTTCGACACCCATGACTTAGACAGTCTGTTTTGGGAGGATTGTGAAGATACTTGAGATATCTCTGAATCAGCTGACTAAATCCAATGAGTTGAACAGGATTTGCCAGGCATGGTTCAAAATAATTTAACAACCAGTTCTCTACCCTAATGACTGGCTGGGTGGATGTGGCCACAGTAGGGGGGCCAGGGGTGTGACAGTCAGCACTCGGCATCCTGCAGCCCTCTGGGAGCAAAAACGGGGCATGGGCGGGATGCATCAACCTCCCCCTGCACCCCACTTTGGGCCTGGTAGTTCTCCTTGCAGCCTCCTGGGAGCAAAAATGGGCCATGGGGGGAGTGCCACATCTCCCCCATGCCCTGTTGCCCTAGTAGGCCTCCTTGCACATACCTGGGAGCCAAAACAGGGTGTGTGGTTGACTCCTGGAAGGGGCAGGGCAGGATGGGGTGAGGCCAGCCAGCAATTGGTTTTGGTTGTATTGAGCTTGTATGCCACCCTATTCCCGAGAGACTCAGGGCGGCTTACAATAAAAAAGGGAGGGGATACAAAAAATAAAATCAAAAGGGAGGGGATACAAAAAATAAAATAAAAACAACAATTTAAAATTCTGCAACGGCCGTAACCTCGAATGGGGCTGCCAGGTCTTAACCGCTTTGCGGAAGGCCGGAAGGGTAGTAAGGGTCCGCATCTCCACGGGGAGATCGTTCCAGAGGGCCAGAGCAGCCACAGAGAAGGCCCTCCCCCGAGGGGTCGCCAGCCGACATTGGCCGACATTGGCCAATTTAACAACCGGTTTACCCAAACTGGTCCGAACCAGCTGAATCCCACCACTGGTTCAAAAGCTTATCAGGCCAGTACAGCTAATGAAAATGCTTTTCATAATATAGCAAAACATGGAACGCTTGAGCTAATACAACCAAGCCAGTGTATACACAGACTGTAAAAGCACACTCAATACTAAACAACAACAAACTAAGCCTTTTGTTTGGTGCCCAGAAGAAACCTGACACAAATATCTTTGGCTTCACAACAGCAGAATGTCTGCAAAACAACTGATTAGATCCACATTCTGGATGAGTGCAGCCAATACCTTTTAAAGCATCAAGGAAAAATTAATCTTTGTTGTAGTCCTCTGCTACTGAAATAAGTGCGGGGTTGAAGAGAACAGGATATTACCAGAACTGAGCAACATCCTTCTTGAAATAGCCCCTTCCTTATCCCTTATCAGGATCATAAAATTAATACCACATAGTTGGTCTTAAATCTAGAGAGAAGAAATGAATGCCTCTCTGGGGTTTTTTTGGCACCTAGCAAAAGAAGAGGTATGAAAATATTATAGTTTTCAACAGGCAGGGAAATATAACAATAATTTACCTTCTGGACTATAATGTATAGATTGATATAGAACATGTGCAAGGTAACAGGTGTAAGTATCAACATAAACATGAACAAAGGAAGTAAATACAGATAAATGGGGTCAGGAGGACAGGGAGGGTAGGCATGCTGGTGCACTTATGCATGCCCACTTTATGGACCTCTTAGGAATGGGGTGAGGTCCACGGTAGACAGTTTAAGGTTGAAGCTGTGTGGGGGTTTGAGGCTGTAACAACAGAGTCAGGTAGAGTATCCCAAGCATTGACCCCTCTGTTGCTGAAGTCGTATTTTCTGCAATCGAGTTTGAAGTGGTTTACTTTTAGTTTGTATCTATTGTTTGCCTGTGTATTATTGTGGTTGAAGCTGAAGACGTCATTAGTTTAGTTTAGTTTAGTTTTATTGATCTTGTATGCCGCCCACTCCCGAAGGACTCCGGGCGGCTTACAATAAAACAAGGGAAGGGGGGTAATACACAAAACAACATATTAAAAAAACACAACAGTCACAATTTCCGAGGGGCTGGGTATTTCGAAAGCCCCCCGGCCTGCTAAAGCAGCCAGAACTTAACGGCTTTGCGGAAGGCCGGGAAGGTAGTAAGGGTCCGGATCTCCACGGGGAGATCGTTCCAGAGGGCTAGAGCTGCGACAGAGAAGGCTCTCCCCCGGGGAATCGCCAGCCGACATTGGCTGGCAGATGGAATCCGGAGAGGACCCAACCTGTGTGATCTAATCGGTCTATGGGAGGTGATCGGCAGGAGGCGGTCTCTCAGGTACCCAGGTCCGATGCCATGAAGGGCTTTATAGGTAGCGACCAGCACCTTGAAGCGGATCCGGAGACTAATGGGTAGCCAGTGCAGCTCGCGGAGGATAGGTGTGACGTGGGTGTACCTGGGTGCACCCACGATCGCTCGCGCGGCTGCGTTCTGGACCAGCTGAAGTCTTTGAACACTCTTCAAGGGCAGCCCCATGTAGAGTGACAGGCATGACGTTGTAGCGGACAATTTTATGTACTATGCTTAGATCAAAATCAATCACAAGAGAAAAATAATACTTTTATTGTGTTCATCCCCCTTTTCTCCCCTCTTGCTCTTCCAATTTGACTTTGGCTGAAGGCGTGTCTAAAAGCTAGCAATGCTCCCTATTTTGCTCAGGTCAGTGTAGAACAATATTTCTCAGCAACCTTGAGCCTAATCCTTCCTCCCTATCAGGATTTGCAGGTGTCTTGAAAGGAAATTGAATCACATGCCATTGGAAGGGGCAGAGAAGAGAAAACCCAGAGGAAATGTTTTTCCTTAAACTTGGATAATAGATCCCTGATTAAATGGAACTTGGTTTGGGGGGCTTCAGATTTAGCAAACTAAATATAATCTGAAGCACATGAACCTCCCTCCCCCTAAAAGATAATGGTTGTTTCCTAGACTAATAAAGATTCTGGAGCCGGTTATGTAAACAACCATTTGCAAGTTTTCCCTTATCAAGAAAAAACATACATACACCTCCCCATGGGTCTCAGGAAGCCTGTTAAAGAAATCTTGGCCATAATGCAAGACTTCTAAATGAGAAATAACTCAGCTGTTCTTGTTAGTTCTTGTAACCTTATCCCTTTCTTATCGGAAGCAATCTTGAAATAATGCAACACTTTTGCAGGGAAAGTTGAGTGCATGCAAGAAAAATATAATGTCATGAGCCAAACAGCCAGATTACAGGATGCAGGGTGATTGGTAAATGGAGGTACAAATAAGGGGGGGGGGGGAACTTGTTGGCTCGGAGTTATTGTCAAACTAGCTTCAGCCCCAAATGATCAGGTAGTAGGAAAGGGGGAAATACCATATTTTTCAGAGTATAAGACACACTTTTTCCCCTCAGAAAAGAGGCTGAAAATCTGGGTGCGTCTTATACACTGAATATAGCATTTTTTGCCTCCCAAAATCCTGCCCCCTTTACCAAAATGGCCTTTAGGAGGCTTTTAGAGTGCTCCTGGGGCCTGGGGAGGGCAGAAATGAGCGAAAAATGGGCCATTTTGGCTCATTTTGGAGGGGGCACCCCCCAGGAGCACTCTACAAGGCTCCTAAAGGCTATTCATGCCCTTTTTTTGAAAAAAAAAGGGCCCGTTTTCACGAAAAATGGGCCATTTTTGGGAGATCTGCAGTGTGCAAAACCTTTTTTTTAATTTGCCTCTTCAAAATCTTGGTGCATCTTATACTCCAAAAATACGGTAAAGTATAGCGGGATGAATTTAGCATAGGAGGGAGCACAAAGCGGAAGCTGCTCTTGAAATATTGGTGGAGCCTCTGCTTTGACTATCTTTAACCCTCTCTGGCATTCAGGAAATCAGGACCACCTTGAAGAAGTGCATTCACCTTGAAGTGCACCTTGAGGAAGTGTTCAGTCATGCCCAACTCTTGATGATTCTATGGGCCAGGTCTTTCCATGTTCTCCAATGTCACACTACTTCTTTGAGTTGTCCAATGCTTTGGCTGGTGTCAGCTTTGATGCTGTCCAGCCATCATAGCAATAGCAATAGCAGTTAGACTTATATACCGCTTCATAGGGCTTTCAGCCCTCTCTAAGCGGTTTACAGAGTCAGCATATTGCCCCCAACAATCCGGGTCCTCATTTTACCCACCTCGGAAGGATGGAAGGCTGAGTCAACCCTGAGCCGGTGAGATTTGAACAGCCGACTGCAGAACTGCAGTCAGCTGAAGTAGCCTGCAGTGCTGCATTTAACCACTGCGCCACCTCGGCTCTATAGACTTATATACCGCTTCACAGTGCTTTACAGCCCTCTCTAAGCAGTTTACAGAGTCAGCCTATTGCCCCCAACAATCCGGGGTCTCATTTTACCCACCTCGGAAGGATGGAAGGCTGAGTCAACCCTGAGCCGGTGAGATTTGAACAGCCGAACTGCAGAACTGCAGTCAGCTGAAGTAGCCTGCAGTGCTGCATTTAACCACTGCGCCACCTCATGGCCTTTGGAAGCCTAGTTTCCTTTTACTGCTAACTCTTCCCAACACAGAAGAGGAAAAAGAATACTTTATTGTCTTCACGCGTGCATGCACACCAAAAACCAGAAGACCAGGTGACCGGCATGCACCCACGTGCCGGAAACCAGAAGCTCAGCTCCCCGGTGTGTGCATGCGCACTAGGGAACTGCTCTTGTGGTTTCCGGCTCTCCCGCGCATGCATGCCGTGGAGGTGCTCTTTTGGTTTCTTGTCCTCCCCTACATGTGTGTGCGCACTCCGATTTCGGCACTCGGTGCCGAATTTTTTTGCCAACACTGGTCTAGATTCTTCTTAAAAACATCCAGTGATGGAGCACCCACAATTTCTGGAGGCAAGCTGTTCCACTGGTTAATTGCCTTAGTCCACACTATTAGCTTACCTCCTAAACTTTTAAAAGGGGAGAAGTGGTAAGAATATCATTTGCCTAACCAAAAATACCGTTACTAGGCATGAGCTGAAGAAACAAAACAAGGTTAACTGGGAAACATGGAAAGTTTTCGTTTGTTTCAATAAACGGCTGTGTTGACTCAGCTCTTAAAAAGCAAATCAAGTTGTTGACATAATGGCACTACAACAAACAAATCGCTAAGCCTTTTTAGTAGCTGAACAAAATATTAAAGCTGGTTGCAAAAAGTCAAACAGAATGAGTTTATTTAGGGCCCCGTATGGAAAAAGTCCATAAGACTTTCCCTAATCCTTTGTCATTTTGAAAAACCAAGATTATTTGACTGGTGGCCAACTTCCAGCTGCATCAACAAGATGTGTGATTGCCAAACTGCTTTCTAATATTTGTACAACTTCTCTGAGACGGATCCAAATATGGACTGAATGATCCCACTTATGGTCAGGGAAATCTGGTACTTAGAATAGCCACCGACTTTCACTTTAAGGCAGGAGTGAGGAACGATGGCCCTTTTATGATTTGTGGACTTCAACTCCCAGAATTCCTGGCTCAGGAATTCTGGGAGTTGAAGGCCAAAAATTATAAAGGGGTCATAGTTCCCCACCTCTGCCTTAAGGCCACAATTGTAGCCAGGGGTGGGCTGCTATCACGGGTTTGGGCGATCCTCTAGCTAGGACTCCCAAATACCACTCCTGGCTGGCCACGCCCACACTGCCCTGCCCTGCCCCATCCCTCCCATCTCACCCTGCCACACCCAGAAGTCTCCACACGGCCCGTTCATTATTCCAGGAAAGGGCAGGGCCCACCCAGAGGCTCGGGTAGGGGTGGGAAATAGGCCTACCGGAAGTTCCGGAAGTCTGAAAATGGGCCTGTTTCCGGTCTCTGGAGGCCCTCTGGATCCCAGGGGAAGCAGGTTTTGCCCTCCTGGAGGCTCAAGGAAAACCTCCAGAGCCTGGGGATGATGAGAACCCCCCCCTCCCGCCAATGTGCAGGAGGCTGACTAGGCCACCCTTGCCATGGCCACACCCACCCATCATCCAGGCAGAGAACCCATTGCTGATACACCCCTGATTGTAGCTGATATTTTGGAGTTAAAGGAGTCTTTGCAAAGATCGGCACCAGCTGGAAAGTTTTCACAATGTTCTGGGAAACACTCTATCATCCTCTGTGAAGCTGGAAGCTGAAGAAGTTATCCATTTAAATTTTAACCCCTCTTCCTAGACCAAGAAGCAAAGGAAATAAAAGTAGTCCTTGACTTGCAAACGTTAGTTTGGTGACCGAAATTGATCCCTGCATGGAGGAATTAGAAAGATCCACTTTCTTTTCCTCTATGAAAATTGCATTGCTATTGCAATGCTATTGTAGGAAGTTAGCACCCAGTCCTCTCCTAGAAGAATGAAATCTTCCAGGAAATATTAAAAAGGCAGAATATTATACCTCCCTGCAGATGTGAACTGGTTAGAAGAGGTTCCACTAGTGGACCCGGAAAGCAGGCCACACCTATAGAAGAGGTTCCAAAAAAATTTGAAACCCACCACTGACACACACACACAAACACCCCCCCCCCCACACACAGACAGACTCACACAGAGAGAGAAAGAGAAAGACTCCCATGGGGCCATGCAGGGGTAATTTTGTAGGTTGTGCTTTTGAGTCCCAGGCTTGGTTGAGCGTTGCTGGGTGATGATGTAATGAAAAGGCTTTTGGCAATTCCTATTACGGCTCTGCCTGAAGGAGGTAAATCTTTCTTACGTAGAATAGACTGGCTCAGGCCTTAATGGCCCATTGACAAAGATGCGGCTGAGTTACTGCCTTCCCTTTAGGGGAAATATTCTGCCCTTTTAATATTTCATTTTTCTAGCAGAGGGGTGGGAGGTAACTTCCTACAGTAGGATTGGTGTAGTCTCCTGCTTGAGGGTTAGAGTAGAAGACCTCCAAGGTCCCTTCCAATCCTATTATTCTATGGGTATTTTATATTTTAAAATTCTTACTATGACTCCCCTTCCCCCAGTGTCCATCTCCTTTGTTTCCTTCCACCCATTTTTTTTTTACACTTTGGTTATATATCACTTCTTTTCCCTTGCTGTTGTTTCTTTATTGTTCTCAGAGATATTTTCTTGGAAGGAGGATCCAAGTATTTCAAAATGCCAAGAATAAATTGCAACAGAAACCTTTTGCTTAGTCTTCAGCTGTCAATCACAAATGTCCTCAGGCAGAATGGTATGAAATTGTCAAACACCATCCCCATTCCTTCAAGAAATAAAGCCAAGCTAGCTACAGATGAGGTCAAGATGAGTGTGTTTCCTTCATTATCGAACTGCTGCTGTTGGTTGTGATAGTGATGAGGTATGAGTTGGTGTGTACATTAAAAATACTTTCCTCTTTGCTCCCCTGTCTTTCATTTGTGTTGCTAAATCAAGCTGCATTTGCTGGCTCCATATATAGACGTCGGTTTTCCCTTCCATCAACTCCACATAACATTCAGAATACATACGTTAATTTAAAACTTCCCAGGCATAACCCCGATGTATGCAATTCTAATATATAAAAGTCTTATTGTAATCCCAGGAATCGATAGAAATGTTTACTAGGGCAGGGATTATATTCGTGAACCGCTTATTTTGCACAGTCTGACACTGTGAATTACCGTCACATCCTGCTTCAATATAATGCATTTTCCAAGCTGCCCTATCCTATTTACCCGCGTCTATCCACAACTGCATGGCTCCAGATTCTTGATTTAGGAGACTGCACAGTTTTTGTGAATTTTTCCCCCTCCGTACACCAGGTGAAAATTGTAATTTCCTCCCACCCTCCCTCCCTTTTCTGACCAAGGATTCTCCAAAAAGCATGAAGCAGATTCCTGGTCCCAGCAAAACCCTTTTTATTAAACAAATGTGAATTCCTCTTATTTACATTCAGCAAAGGCCTGCTAAACAGTCTTTCAAAGGTGAAGTTATGACCACAGCAGTGGTGGGTTTCAAAAATTGTTCGAACCTACTCTGTGGGTGTGGCATACTTTGTGGGAGTGGCTTGCCGCCCATGTGACCGGCTGGGAGTGGCTTGCCGCCCATGTGACCAGATATGAAGATGCCAATGACACTTGTCAGAACCACCTTAAATTACCTCACACACAGCACTGGCATGCATAAGAATATGATGTAAACTTGTTTTTTAAAGGGCATCTTTGGTTTGCGTTAAAACAACTTCAACACACACAATGTTCGGATTGCATCACAAACGCAGTAGTCATCCTTACCTTTCACAGAGGCACTGAGTTTTATAAATATGATCATGATAGTGTAGAATAATCATATCCAAGGACCAGTGGTGGGTTTCAAAAAAATTTGGAACCTCTTCTGTAGGTGTGGCCTGCTTTCCGGGTCCACTGGTGGAACCTCTTCTAACTGGTTCGGTAGATTTGACGAACCGGTTCTACCAAATAGATGTGAACTGGTAGGAACCCACCTCTGGACCACAGACCTTATCTAGCTTGGAAAACTGTCATGTAAATATTTTCCAAACGCAGTGTAAGGAAAGACTTGGCACAGAGTCTCTGAGATTCACGGACAGATCTTCACACTCCTGAAACGAATGAATGAACGAACGAATTGTTTCCTGCAAAAGTCCACTCCCCTTTTGCTCCTCTTTTATTTCATATGGGAGGGGCCATTCACCGTCCACCTGTGGCTTTACTCCCAAGTCAATCCTGATTTCCGAGCTGTTCTTTCCTTCTGGCAGCTCTGCACATATGCACACTGGGAACAGGCTCCAGCTGTTCCTCTGCCTTACTGCTGCCTAGCTCCGAAGGCAGCTGAGAACTGCCAGACAGCCTTGGCCCCATCTCTGCCTCTGATGCAGCCCCCTCTTCTGAGCCTTCCCCAGACTCCAGGACTGGCCCATGTTCCTCCCCAACCTTCTCACTGTCTGACTCTGCTGCCAGCTCTACTGGCCACTGGCGGGCTACAATACTCCCTCCCTCCCTCCTTCCTTCCTTCTCAATTTTTACCCCATCAAGGGAAGAAGGAAGGAAGAAAAGAATTCCTTACATACAGCTATATTACATATTTCATAATTTAAAATATGCCATTAATCCTTGACATGAAATAATACTCCACAGTCTTTCCATTCCACTGATAGAGTGCCACTTCATAAATGGGAAGGGAGATATTTCTATAATCCAGGTTTGTAACTCTAGAATCGGTCTTTTCTTTCAAATGTTAAATCTTCTTTCTTTATAGCCAGTGTGGGATAAATCCGTAATTCATCATATTATGGTAGATGTCAATTTTGAGATATGCAACCTCTTTTAATAATGAGAAACTTTGTAAGGTATTTGTGAATATCAATCCAGAATGGAATATTAATTGAACAGACCGATATCATTTTAGTAAATGCTCCCTCATACATATTATACTTCCAACATAATGGAGTTGGTAACCAGCTTTTTTAGTGCACTCTGAGGAACCTGACAAACAAGGCAAAAAAGAAAAGTCTATATGAATTAGTGTCATCTTAAGAAAATAACTGACAGACATCAGTTGTACTCCTCGGTAATTTCTTCCCTCAAGGCCTGAAATTTTACGTATTTCGTCAGCATTTTTTTCTGGCTACCAAAACGTTGCATTTCCTCATAAAATCTCTGACAGAAATCAGTTGTACTGCTCAGTAATTTCTTCCCTCAAGGCCTGAAATTATACATATTTCGTCAGCGTTTCTTCTGGCTACCAAAATGTTGCCTTTTCTCATAAAATCTTTGAGAAGACGAGAGTTTTATATCGGCTTGGCATCTTAACATCGCTTGTGGTTTTTTTAAAAATTGAAATAAAGTATTGTTAAAAGGCTGGGAATGTGGGTATACACAGAGTTGTGAGAATCATTTGAGAAGGAACGTAAGAACACAAGAGAGATGCTTGCTTAATGCAAATTTGTGAGGCTATAATACAGCCATTTTTCAGTGCAATTGTAACTTTGAACAATCGCTAAATGAACTATTGTAAATCAAGAACTACCAGAACAATTCAGGACAAATAGAATGGAATAGAATAGAATAACAGAGTTGGAAGGGACCTTGGAGGTCTTCTAGTTCAACCCTCTGCCTAGGCAGGAAACCCTACACCACTTCAGACAAATAGTTATCCAACATCTTCTTAAAAACTTCCAGTGTTGGAGCATTCACAACCTCTGGAGGCAAGTTGTTCCACTGATTAATTGTTCTAACTGTCAGGAAATTTCTCCTCAGTTCTAAATTGCTTCTCTCCTTCATGAGTTTCCATCCATTGCTTCTTGTCCTGCCTTCAAGTGCTTTGGAGGATAGTTTGACTCCTTCTTCTTTGTGGCAGCCCCTGAGATATTGGAACACTGCTGTCATGTCTCCCCTGGTCCTTCTTTTCATTAAACTAGACATACCCAGTTCCTGCAACCGTTCCTCATATGTTTTAGTCTCCAGTCCCCTAATCATCTTGGTTGCTCTTCTCCACACTCTTTCTAGAGTCTTCAAGCCAATGTAAAGCTCCCATCTTCTCAAAGATTTCATGAGGAAACACAACATTTTGGTAGCCAGAAAAAACACTGATGAAATACGTATAATTTCAGGCCATGAGGGAAGAAATTAGTGACCAGCAGAAATAAACTTAGCAGACTGATTTCTGACTTTTCCAGCTTATGGCTTTTGCATGACGTTTAAGTCCACAACCTCAAAATGGCAGTCCCTGAGAATAGATCAAGATCAGGGGAACTTTCTAATGATCCCTAAAATCCATTCCAAAATTCAGTCAATTGTCCTCGTCATGTAATTAAGTAGTGGTTATAATTCCTTTGAAGGGAGAGATGCAGTGGTTCAGTGGCTAAGACACTGAGCCTGTCAATCAGAAAGATTGGCAGTTCGGTGGTTCGAATCCCTAGCGCTGTGTAATGGAGTGAGCTCCCGTTACTTCTCCCAACTTCTGCCAACCTAGCAGTTCGAAAGCATGTAAAAATGCAAGAAGAAAAATAGGGACCACCTTTGGTGGGAAGGTAAGAGTGCTCCGTGTGTCTTCAGTGTTTAGTAATACCGGCCACATGACCACAGAGACGTCTTCGGACAGCACTGGCTCCTTGACTTTGAATTTGAGATGAGCGCCGCCCTCTAGAGTCAGGAACGACTAGCACACACGTGCGAGGGGAACCTTTACCTTTACCTATAATTCCTTGCCTGTCCATTTTTCACCTTTAGAAAAACCTAAGAAAGTTAAGGATGAAGATTCTGCCGGTTTGAAGGAGTGCCTTTGAGACGAAGGTGGATAAACCTCAGATTAACGATATAAAATCATCTACAGGAGGAAGATGGCACAACCAGCGCCGTTCCATTTAGTTCAGAAAAGCCGGCTTCTCCTCTTTTCTTTGTGAAACCCTGGGAAATTTCAGCCTTTCCTTTAAAAATAAAAATAAAATAAATGAATCGGTCAACCGGGAACCTTTCCTTCCTGCAGCCATTTTCCTCGTGAAGCTTCGTATTTATTATTAACGCTGCAAGAAGGGAATAGATACTTACAGCTCCTCCGAGCTCTTGTTATTTTTGATGGCTGTTTTGCTATCCTCTGAACCTTAGGCGATGTATCTTAAGCAGCTGCTGGGGGGGGAAATACTAGAAGGAGAGTCATCACCCTGCTGTCTCTTCTTGTAAGCTTCCGAAATGCCTCCAGTTGTGGAGGCATTTTGTGCTGTGTAACACTGTGCTAAATTAGATGGGGCCTGGTGACTGATCCTGTGGGGGGTCCTCTTAAGTTCAAAAGCAGAAACTGTTTTTCCCCTGCTGAGATTTGTTTTTACTCTGCTAAGAAAATTGCCGTATTTGATCAGTTGCTTCCACATAAAAGGGGAACTGTTGGTGCTTCCACTTTCTGGTGCTTTTTTTTTTTTTTTTTGAAGTTCAGATTAACATTCACAACCCCTCTTAGTATTACAATGAGATAAGTAGGACATCTGTTCTTCTGAGGAAATCTCTATTGCATCTTCTGGACATCGGAGCGGGGGAGGGCAAGGAAGGCCAGCAGAGAATTCAAAGGATGAAATGAATGGTAGAATTAATGCACTGTGCTTTTTGGAGTATAAGATAAGACACACCTTTTTACCTCAAAAAAAGAGGGTGGAAATCTGGGTGCGTCTTATATCTTAAAAGAGCTGAGGTGGCGCAGTGGTGAAATGCAGCACTGCAGGCTACTTCAGCTGACTGCAGTTCTGCAGTTCGGCTGTTCAAATCTCACCGGCTCAGGGTTGACTCAGCCTTCCATCCTTCCGAGGTGGGTAAAATGAGGAGCCGGATTGTTGTTGGGGGCAATATGCTGACTCTGTAAACCGCTTAGAGAGGGTTGAAAGCCCTATGAAGCGGTATATAAGTCTAACTGCTATTGCTATACACTGAATACAGCATTTTTGGCCTCCCAAAACCCCACCCCTTTCAACAAAATGGCCATGCATGGCCTTCAGGAGGCTTCCAGAATGCTCCTGGGGGCTGGAGAGGGCAGAAATGAATGAAAAATGGGCTGTTTTTTGCTTGTTTTTGTCCCCCTCCCCAGCCCCCAGGAGTACTCTATAAGCCTCCTAAAGGTTATGCATGCCCCCCCCTTTTTTTGACAAAAAACAGGCCCGTTTTCATGAAAAACAGGCCATTTTGGGGAGGTCTGCAGAGTGCAAAAACTTTTTTAAAAAATTTGCCTCTTCAAAATCTTGGTGTGTCTTATACTCCGAAAAATACGGTAATCCATAATCTCCAAAGTGAATTCTTCCCATCCCTAATTTTAGGGATTGTACAGCTGTAGCATATGACAGAACCTCTTAAACGAATAATAGCAATAGCACTTAGTCTTACATACCACTTTACAGCCCTCTCTAAGCAGTTTACAGAGTCAGCCTATTGCCCCCAACAACCTGGGTCCTCATTTTACCAACCTTGGAAGGATGGAAGGCTGAGTCAACCTTGAGCCAGTCAAGATCGAATTCCTGGCAGTAAGCAGAGTCAGCCTGCGATACTACATTCTAACCACTGCGCCACCACACCTGTAAATAATAATAATATTCTATATTTATGGACAAGGATGAATCATAGCATTTTTCTTGGTCTATTGGTTGTTTACGGACATGATTCCTAGCAGTTAAATATGCCGACTTTGACAGATGGAAACCTGACAGTCTGGGTGAGCTCCCGTTTCTTGCTCCAGCTACTACCCAACGTAGCAGTTGGAAAGGGTGCAAATGCGAGTAGACAAATAGGCACCACAGCTTTCTGTATGCCTTGGCCAAGAAATGGAGATGAGCGCCGCCCTCTAGAGTTGGACAAGGGAAACCTTTGCTTTTATGGGTTGTTTATGAATTGCAAAAAAAAAATCTGGGTTACAAACATGTGGCGGGTGATTTTCACTTACCATTATTAGGAAGGCGTGACCATGGGAATGCCTGAAATGGCTGTAAGTGCGAGGACCGGTTGTAAGCCACTTTTTTTCAGTGCCTATGGAGTCATCCAGGTCGTGGTTGTCCCAAACGTTCTTCTTTGACAAGGAAAACTAGAAAATCCAGTTGCCTCTTGAAAAAAAAAAGGCACCTTTGGTACAATTTTTTTCAGCGCTATTTTCACTTCAAGCAGTTGCTAAATAAATGATTGTAAGCCAAGCAGTGATGGGTTGCTGCGGGTATGGCCCATTATGGCTGTACCGGTAGTGGCTGGGAGCAGCTGAGAGCATATCGGTACGGTGGCTTGTTTGGCCTGCCCGCCCACCTAATATAGGCTGTTTTTATGCCAAAAAGGCACACTGTCCATGCACGCACAGCCTGCGGTGACTGCGTGCTCCCCAACAAGCAGTTGGGTGTTGCAGGGGTGGTGGATTGCATATGCGCACGTCAGGCTCGTGCATGGACAGACCGCGATCAGTGTACCGGTAGCGATGGTAAGAGCAACCCACCACTGAAGCCAAGGACTAGCCATAATAGGAAAGAAGGGCAGCACCATGGGAAAAATCCAGAGTTGGATGCTAAGAAACCTGGGGAATATTCAGAGGAAAAAATCAGTTCTAAATGGAGCCCTCACTAATGCTCATTGGTTGCATCTTTTTCGGCACTGACAGCATTGATACCTCTGTGAACATGAAATGGATTTTATAACTCCAGTTCTCGGTGGGAGGAAATAGATGTTCTGAGATCTGCATTCACAGCTTCAGATTATCCAGCACCTAATTGATCTATTTCTCTCTCCCCACCCACCCACCCCCACCCAAAGGGCAATGATTTCCTAGAGGCTGATCATTCAAAATGGATAAAAGGGTGTCCTGCGCTAAGACATTGAATCTCTTGAGGATCAATTCTTCACTTCATCAAAGTTACAGTTCAGAGTTTTGGGGTAGCAGATTTGCATCCTTGCTTTCTCTCTCTTCCTCCGTCTGCCAGGGGGTGCCTTCTTCGGTTCAGGATGATAAAGCAAAGGTAAGGGACAGAATTCATTAACGTGTTGCTGCTGAAAGCACTCCTTTTTCACATCCAAAGAGGAAAGAGTTGGACGAGAAATTTGAGGGACCTTATACAGGGCTAGTTTGGTCTCATGGTTCGAAGGGCTGGGTTAGAAGGCAGGCAGCCTGAGGTCAAGTCCTTCTTTGGGCCATGATGGAAACCAATGGATGATTTGGTGGTGGTGGGGGGGAATGAGAGCAAGGTGTAATAAATAAATATTTGTATATTTATTGGAATAAAGATGTAATAAATAAATGAGATAGAAGATTAGATAGATGATAGATAGATAGATAGATAGATAGATAGATAGATAGATAGATAGATAGATAGATAGATAGATAGACAGACAGATAGATAGATAGATAGGGAGGGACGGACGGACAGACAGACATAGGTAGGTAGGTAGGTAGGTAGGTAGGTAGGTAGGTAGGTAGGTAGGTAGGTAGGTAGAGAGAGAGAGAGAGAGAGAGAGAGAAATGGTAGGTAGATAGATAGATAGATAGATAGATAGATAGATAGATAGATAGATAGATAGATAGATAGATAGATAGATAGATAGATAGAGTCAGGGTTCCGACGGATTCCCTAATTAAATAGTTTGACACTGGCATAGCACTTCTGAAAACGTTGCCTAGAAAATTGCATGGATGTGTTCCTTCAGTTATCAGGAGTCCTGTTTCACTAGTTATTCAGTAACTAGTTGATAGAGGGATCAGTTCAATGCAAACAGCACTGGGGAGAGTGAGTCTCCTTGAAAGTTTCCTCTCCTGATATTAACCTCTATCACCATGATGGTGAACCTATGGCATGTATGCCACAGGTGGCACGCAGAGTTGTCTCTGCTGGCATTTACGCCGTCGCCCCAGGTCAGATTTCCATGGAGTTTCTTTCGTGAACTTCTGTTTCCCTGAAAACAACGGAAAAGAAGCTCACGAAAGAAGAAGATCTTACCTCTTGCCTCCCACTGGCCAGCTGGTCTTTGGGTCTCTGTTTCGCATGTACGCATGTCTGTGTATGTGTGTGTTCACCCGCATGCATGTACCTTTCAGTTTGGGCACACATTTTGGGCCCTCGATGTCTAAAAGGTTCGCCATGACTGCTCTATCACCGTTGTCCAGCAACCATGTCTTCCATTGCGCCATCAATCTTTGCGCAAAGCTTCCGATGTTTCTACTATTCTTGCTATTATTATTATTATGAATTTGAACATGAAAGGATTCTTGTCTTTGATCTGATGCCACAAAGGGCAACTTACGACAGTACGTGCTTCAAAAATGGTCCAGGAGAAAGGCTTTGGACCAGTGGTGGGTTTCAAAATATTTTAGAACCTCTTCTGTAGGTGTGGCCTGCTTTGTGGGAGTGGCTTGCCAACCATGTGACTGGGTGGGAGTGGCGTGGCAGCCATGTGACTGGGTGGGCGTAGACAACTTGTAAAATGTGGTGAAACTCACTTAACAACGCTCTTGCTTAGCAACCAAAATGTTGGCTCAGAAACTCTGGCATTTGAAGCACGCAAGTCTTAAAGCTGTCAAGTTACAAGACCCTTGCATCCCTAACCCTTTAGAAAAAAAAACCCAGGGGTGTTCAAACTTGACAGTTTTAAGACTTGTGGACTTCAACTCCCAGAATTCCTCCTCCAGTCATGTTGGCTCAGGAGCTCTGGCATTGAAGTGTGCAAGTCTTCAAGCTGTCAAGTTACAAGACCCTTGCAACCATAACCCTTTAGAAAAAAAACTCCAGGGGTGTTCAAACTTGACAGCTTTAAGACTTGTGGACTTCAACTCCCAGAATTCCTCCTCTCGCTCTTCATCTTGATGATGTGCGGACAGGTGGGGGGAGGGAGCTGGAACCGGTTCTAAACGGCACTGTAGATTTGTGGAACCTCTTCTATAGAAGAGGTTAGAACTGGCAGGAACCCACCCCTGCTTTGGACTCTGTACGTATTTGTTTTTATAAATTTATTTATCAAAGGAGGCTGACCTTCTTCCGGTTTTCACATAAGCCTGTAAAGAAAGATCCTGCTAATTTGGCGGTCAAGATTCTTTAAAGTACTGCCACCGTTTCCCCCACCCCCCCTGAAAAATGTTGTCTCCATTCATAAATTCATAATTTCATACATAGCAGAACCATTTCCATTTGGTAACACATAATTTAATAAACACAATCATTAATAAATAAATACAATCAGTTAAAAATAACGATTGAGCAACAAGACAAAGGATACAAAGTGTTTCCAGGGCCAATTCTCTTACATTTACATATCTGCTGATTGACTTCCTTGATTTACACCCCTTACCGAGTGTTTGAAGTTACAATGGAATAGAAAAAAAAAGTGATTTATGACCTCACACTTACAAAAATTGTAGCTTCTCCATTGTCACATGGTCTAAATTCAGGTGTTTGGTCACAAGCATGTATTCTTGACCATTGCAGTGTCTCAGGGTCATGTGATCTCCATTCACAACTCTCCAGATTGACTCACGAGGCTCTTCCTTCTGCTCGGAACTTGACAAAGAAGCTGTGGAAAGTTTTCACCCAGCCCTCTCCCAAAGAAATGAAATATCCTAGGAAATGTTGAAAAGGCAGAATATTATATTTCCCTGGATGTGAAAGGGAGAAACATTTTAAAGAGAAACTTTCTGCAGCTTCCTGCCTCCCCCCGTTTTTTTATCAATGAGCCATTAAGAAGGCCAAGCTAGTCCCTTTGCATAATAAAGAGTTCTCCACTTCAGCTCCAGGGGGGTGGGATTAAGGCATGATAATATTGGAACTTTACTCAACTGACCACATGGCATCTGAGAACTCAACCAAACCTGGATTCAAAATGCAGCCTAGAGAGTTGTCTCTGCATGAGCCCATGGGAGTCTGACAACCAATCAGAATACACGCTCAAGATCAAAGGCCAGAGAGGGCATAAAACCAGGGACTCAGCTTCTCTTCCCCCCCGCCTTCCCTTCTCTTTTCTCCACCCAACATTGAAGCATGTGATCCCCCTTTTCTGTTCAGGAACTCAAGCCATGTGGTCCTGTCCACCATTAAAACCATCTTTCCAAGCAGCCTCCGTGTCTCCAGTGTCTTTTTCCCCACTTGGAGCCGAACCCAGAAGGACATTTCTTTCATCAAAGCTAAGGGAAGGGGGCATGGATATGATTGGAATGTGTGGGAAGCTGGGAAGGAGAAAAGGAATGTATGTCGTGAGCCGTCTGTTGGCTCTTGAAGATCTCGAATCCCCAAGGTCAGACACTGAAAACTTTTGAAAGGTGCAGACTCTTTTCCCAAAATAAAATGCTTAACCTGCACTGGTGGACAGTGGAACACTGGGGAAGGAAAAGGGAGTTTTACTATGCTGTGCTTTGTGTTGTGGGAAGTTATCATCCAGCCCTCTCCCAGAAAAATGAAATATCCTAGGAAATATTGAAAAGGCAGAATATTTCTCTGGATGTGAAAAGAAAGAAACATGCTTTAAAAGACAGAATAGTTGCCTGTAGCTTCCTGCCTATCCCCACTTTGTCAATAGGCCGTTGAGAAGGCCAGGCTAGCCCACTTTACATAATAAAGACTTCCCCACTGCAGCTGTAGGGGAAAGGTATATTACTCAACTCTCCACATGGCATCTGAGAACTCATACCTGTATTCAAAACAGCCTAGAGAGTAGCCCCCTGCATGGCACCATGGGAGTCTGACAACCAATCAGAATACATTTCTTACACAGGAACAGGAAACAGAGAGGTGGGACTAAATAGGGTATAAAAAGCCTAGCAAGCCCCTCCCTCAGCCCTTCTCTTCTTCTCCACCTACATTGCAGCATGTGATCACCTTTTCTGTTCAGGAACTCAAGCCATGTGCTCCTGTCCACCAATACACCATCTCTCCAAGCAGCCTCCATGTCTCCAGTGTCTTCTTCCCCACTTGGAGCTGAACCCAGAAGGGCATTTCTTTCAACAGTGTCAAAATCTTAGAACTGGTTTTGTTTCTTCTGTGCCTATATTTTACCCCTGGTAACAATAATGTCCCAGAAATTTATTTTTGTGTGTATGCCAACAGAATGGTTTTCAGTGACCTTCCCATCTAACATCTGATAAACAAAGTGAATGGAAGAAGCCAGATTCACTTAATGATATAACATTCATATAACAAAGACAGCGATTCACTTAACAAGTACAGCAAAAAAAAGTAAAAGCGATGGGCATGACTCACTTAACAATGAAAATTCAGTAGCAGTGAGTCGAGGACTATCAGTATTTTTGCAGGCATATTTCCCATTTGTGCTTTGCTGAACGTTTCAAAATAAAATTAATCTTGCATATATGCCAAGAATCTTCAGGGCTTTCCCTTCTTCAGGAAACCAAGTTGCAAACTCTTGTCCTTAAAACGTCTTTCCACGCACTGAAACAGAGGAGATGCAACCATGCCTGGCCATTACATCTTTGCAAATGAATCACATGAATCATTCTATTAGGAGCACGGCATTTCACGAACACGTGAATGAGATTTTAGAAAGAAAGTCAGCTAAGGATGCATTTAATCAAGGAAGCAAAGGAGGTACTTGAAAAGGGTTTTTGTTGAGAACCGGACTCTGCCTTGTGCTTTTTGGGGAAGCCTAGCTCAGAACAACACCTGAGACACAAATTAATCTTGGCTCCAAAAGCATGAGATGATCAGAAATTTGAGATAGACTAAAAAAGGAGCACCAAAGCAATAGCAATAGCAATAGCAGTAGACTTATATACCGCTTCATAGGCCTTTCAGGCCTCTCTAAGCGGTTTACAGAGAGTCAGCATATTGCCCCCAACAATCTGGGTCCTCATTTTACCCACCTCGGAAGGATGGAAGGCTGAGTCAACCCTGAGCCGGTGAGATTTGAACCGCTGACCTGCTGATCTAGCAGTAGCCTGCAGTGCTGCATTTAACCACTGCACCACCTTGGCTCTTAGGAATTCCAGGGGTGTTGTTTTACTGTCGTAGGGCTGGCTGGAGGATTCTGGGAGTTGAAGTCCACATATCTTAAAGTTCCTAAGATCAGGAAACACTGTTGTAGGGAGGAATGACAGAATCCTGAAATCCTGTCCTGGTTTCTGGCAGCCTCTGCTTTGCTACTGCTTCGGCTGCCATTGAAACGGGGAGGGGGGGCATGGTATTTGGGAGGGGAATCATTGCTGTGCTGGAGGAAGTTTCTAGACACTGAACTGACCACCTTACGGCGCATGTGAAGGAGGATTGTTTCCCGCCAAGGCCAACGGTCCAGCATTCCATCCTGCTGATGCCTTTCGAAGTTATCTCACACCTGACATTTGGGAGAAATATGATTGGACTGTGCACGGGGAATGAATTATACAATATATTATTAGCTTTCGCGCCTAATTAACCAGACTTAGCTTAGCTTTGCAACTGTTCATTTATAATTAGTAAAAGTCCACTTGATTTCAATACAAATGGAGTCCAGTGGTTTTCTTTCCTGATTACTGAATGAAGTGCTGCTGACAGTTTCTTTCCCCCTCCTCTTATGCTAACTAAAATTAACATGGGGTTATTTGGAATTTCTTTCTCATACTTCCTTCAAACTCTGAACTATAATTAACTGTGTATAAAGGTAAAGATTCCCCCGCACATGTATGCTAGTCGTTTCCGGTTCTAGGGGTCGTTACTCATCTCCATTTCTAAGCTGAAGAGCCAGCGCTGTCCGAAGATGACTCCGTGGTCATGTGGCCAGCATGACTAAATGCCAAAAGCGCCCGAAATGCTGTTACCTTCCCACCAAAGGTGGTTCCTATTTTTCTACTTGAATTTTTTTCGTGCTTTCGAACTGCTAGATTGGCAGAAGCTGAGATAAGTAACAGGAGCTCACTCTGTTATGCAGTGCTAGGGATTTGAACCACTGAACTTTCTGATTGACAAGCTTAGTGTTTTAGCCACTGAGCCACCGCATCCCTTTAAGTAGTGTTACATGACTACAATTAAGTAACGGGAGCTCACTCGGTTATGCGGCACTAGGGATTCAAACTGCTGAACTGCCAACCTTTCTGATCGACAAGCTCAGCGTCTTAGCCACTAATCCACCATGTCCCTGTAACTGAGTATGTCCACAGCCTAAAACCCTAGTCCTCACTACGTATATTTGGAGAACTTAGCTGAGCCTCATAGAAGAGTGGTGGGCTTGGGCTTGCCTATTTCCCTGGAAATCCCAATAGCATCCTTTTCCCTCGCTTCCCTTCTCCTTCCTGTCATCTGCTGACAACAGACGATCCACGCCTCACTTAAGTTATATATATTTTCTGCTAATGTGTGAACGTGATTCCAAGTGACAAGTGAGAAGATGTCAGTCATTTGTGATTTCTGTCATCCTCAAAGACACCTTCCCTCCTTCCTTCTTCCCCTCCTTCCCTTAAATCCTATTTTTCATAATTGAAAATTGCTTTCAGATAAAGTTAATGACTTCTCACATTCTATTACGAGAACCAGGGAGATCTTTTCTCGCTTATGAAATTTGGTAGACACGAGGAGAAAACTGGGTGAGGAAGAGTATTTATGGGATGTGTTCCTCTTTCACCAACGCATTCCCATTTTAAAAAACCCTATACAGATAGTCCTTGACTTACAATCATCCATTTAGTGACTATTTAAAGCAGGGGTAGTCAACCTTTTTATACCTACCGCCCACTTTTGTATCTCTTAGTAGTAAAATTTTCTAACCGCCCACCGGTTCCACAGTAATGGTGATTTTATGAAAACCTAATGAAAATGTTTTTAAATAATGCTATGAAATTTTTTCAAAAAGTCAATTAAATTTTAAAAAAAGGAAAGTACTTCAGTATTGGACAAAACTCCTACCACCCACCATGAAAGCTGGAATGCCCACTAGTAGGCGGTAGGGACCAGGTTGACTACCACCGATTTAAAGTTACAACAGCACTGAAGAAAAGAGACTTATGACACTTACAATTGTTACAGCATTCCCACGGTCACGTGATCAAAATTTGCATGCTTGGCAACTGGCTCATACTTATGACGGTCACAGTGTCCCAGGGTCATGTGATCACCTTTTCAACCAAGTCTATAGAAGTCAGATTCATTTAACAACGGTGCTACAAATTTAACAACTGCAGTGATTCACTTAACAACTGTGGCAACAAAGGTCATCAACTGGGGCGAAACACACATAAAACAACCGTCTTGCTTAGCAACAGACATTTTGGGCTCAAGTCAAAAACTACCTGTATGTATGTATACAAGAATATTAGGAGAGAAGATATCTAGCAGGGTGTCAGCCTCTGCTTCCCTTACTTGCTATCGGCTGCCATAGAAACGGGGAGGGTGGGGGCATGGTATTTGGGAAGGGGATTATGTGGTACTAGAGGAGTATGTAGAAGGGAGTATAGTTCTCACCATCTTCTGCGCATGCTGATGGCCAATGTTTGGTCTTGGTCAAAGCCAACCGTCTCGCATACCAACCTGATGAGGCCTTTTGAAGATGCACCCCACATGACACCTTAGGGAGTTGCAGATTGGATACTGGGGTGGGGTAATTTTAGGGAGGGTGCTGGGTAATCATTTGATATGTACTTGTTTGGGCCTTTTCGGCTCAGATCTTGCTTTTCTTTTGCTGCTGTCTTTTCATAACCAGTAAAAATATCTTTAATTCCACAAACAATGGAGTTGGGAGTTTTCTTTCTTGGTTATTGATGGAGGCATGCCTGACGCAGGGATTGTTAAAGGAAGTAAAAATCTATGCCGTGTGTTTTTTAAAAACACTAACTCAATAGGATCAATGCAATGGTAGCATTCTAATGGCAGAAACTAAAGGGGAACTAAAGAGCCTCTTGATGCGGGCGAAGAAGGAGAGTTCGAAAGTTGGCTTGAAACTCAACATTAAGAAAAAGAAGATCGTGGTATCTGGCTCTCTCAATGCCTGGCAAATAGATGGGAAGAAATGGAGGTAATGACAGATTTTATTTTCTTGAGCTCCAAGATCACCGCAGATGAGGACTCCAGCCAAGAAATTAAAAGAGTCTTGCTCCTGGGGAGGAAAGCTATGGCAAATCTAGGCAGCATACTAAAAAGCAGAGACGTCACCCTGCCAACAAAAGTGTGTATAGTCAAGGCTATAGTTTTCCCAATTGCAATGGATGGCTGTGAAATTTGGACCATAAGGAAGGCTGAGCGCCAAAGAGTGGAGGCCTTTGAGCTATGGTGCTGGAGAAGACTCCTGCGAGTCCTTTGCACTGCAAGGCCATCCAACCGGTCAGTGCTGGAGGAGATCAGCCCTGACTCCTCTTTAGAAGGCCAGATCCTGAAGATGAAACTCAAATGAAACTTTGGCTACCTAACTGGAGAAGAGCCTCATGCTGGGAATAATTGAGGGCAAAAGAAGAAAGGAACGGCAGAGAAGGAGGTTGCTGGATGGGGTCACCGAAGCAGTCAGTGTGAGCTTAAATGGACTCCAGAGGGTGGTAGAGGACTGGAAGGCCTGGAGGAATGTTGTCCATGGGGTCATGATGGGTCGGACAAGACTTCTCGACAACAACAACAACCTCCTAATGTTCAGATTTAGAACAGTATGACATTAGAGGTAAGATAGTAAATTAATTAATTTTACTAAAACAAGTGTAACAGGATATTAGGGTGCATACTCTCACTGTCGAGGCAATTTAAAAGGCAGTCGTGGTTTGGTTAAAAAATATGAAACGTTACCAAGAACACAGATAAATTTAGCTGGATTGAAGAACTGATCTTGGCCTTGGTGCATTTATTGCAAAGACAAAATACAATGTTAATTTTTAGGTCTATGCATGTAGGAATATATTACCAATACTGCTTGTACGCTTGTTGCTCTCCATGTATAAAAGCTTAGCAGAAATTATATTTAGAACTCTTTAATCTAGCATTGTGTTAATGGAATAATGTCTATGATCAAGGGGAAGATAATAGCAAAAACTATTAATGCCAACAAGAACCTCTCATGCAATTTTGGGACTATAGAATAGCAATAGCACTTAGACTTATATACTGCTTCACGGTGCTTTACAGCCCTCTCTAAGCACTTTGCAGAGTCAGTCTATTCTCCCCCCCCAACAATCTGGATCCTCGCTTTACCAACCTCGGAAGAATGGAAGGAGGAGTCAACCTTGAGCCCGATGAGTTTTGAACTGCCAAATTTCAGGCAGCCGGCAGGCAGCAAAAGTAGCCTGCAGTACTGCACTCTAACCACTGTGCACCGCACAGATCATGATCAGCCTCTCCTGTTGACAAGAGTCTCTAGGTTTGGTGATCATCAGCTTTGTGTGGTTCACCATTGGAGTGGAGTTGGTGTCTTGTCTGAAATGGTATAGGTTCTCCTGCTTGAGCAGGGCGGCTGGACTAGAAGACCTCCAAGGTCCCTTCCAGCTCTACTGTATTCTATCCATTCAGTTTCTCAGCAGGAAGAAGCCAGAGAAAACACTTGAGTTCAAAAATGAAGCTCAGGAGGGCTGTGCATGGCCCTCTCATTTTCAGCTGCAACAGCCTCCTGCAATTGTCTGCCAGTGAAAACAGAGCTCAGTTTTCATTGACAGAGAGCTTGTCAGTCCTGGAAGCCATCTTTTACCTGTTGAGTTTCATGCCTTCTACATTTTCTACTGTGGGAAAATGGGAGGGGAGATTATACAGAGTGTGGATGCTATGTAGGCATAGCAACATTCTTTTCTCAGAAAGTCAAGGTCACCTGGCCCTGCAGCTGCGATGAGGTGATTGGGAGACATCTCCAGTTTGAACGGTGCCTGATTGGATCATGTGATGGACATGTAGGTGCTGGACAGGGACTTGAACTTTCGTTTGAGTAGGGAAAACCTGGAAGCTTTCGGATTTGGGTTTTCCCAGATGTGCCAACATGACATCATCGGTCCACCATAGAAAGTGTCCTCACATATTGTATTACAGTATGGCATGCTGGTTTAACTGCTGCAGACAGGAAGGCCCTACAGAGAGTGATCAATTCGGCACAAGAAACCTTTGGTTGCCCTCTGACACCACTGGATGACATCGCCAGGTCTCGCTGCTTTAGCAGAGTAAGGAAGATACTCAGAGATGATTCACAGAGATGGTCAGTGTCTCTTCGCACTTCTATCATTGGTCAGAAGACCTCAAAGTATAGCCAGCCGAACAAAGAGGTTTAAAGATAGTTTCTATCCTTGGGCTGTCAGACTTTGAAATAGAACCACAATCACTCCCTGCACACGCTAGTTTTTTTTCTTTTTCTTTCTTTTTTCGTTTCTGTTATAATTTTGCACCAGTGAGGTTAAAACCAATTTCGTTGTATTTAAGTACAATGACAATAAAGATTATACTTACACTTACACTTATACTTATGACATCTCTAATAAAATGGAACTGATGAAACTTAAGCCTTGGAGTCTTCTTTCATTGGGGGTGTTACTTGGAATCCTGACAGCACTCAGGCTGCCACAGGCACCTCTGACATGAGGTGACATCGAGCTAGCCAAGCCCAGCCTGGCCATGTCCACCTTCCCCCCTTTGAGGTCAAACACAACCCTGATGCGACCCTCAATGAAATCGAGCTTGATACCCCTGGTCTAGGGTCTCCTGCTTCAACAGCAGGTTGGACTAGAAGACCTCCAGGATCCCTTCCTACTCATTGCATTCTTCTTTGTATCAATTCTCTCATTTAGTGCAATCCATTTCCATTGGGTGCCCACGCTTACAGTCGGCATTAATCAAGGAGAGTTTCAAATGCTGGTGTCAGCGTTTGTGGTGTCAGAATTCAAGGCATAGCTTTCATCAAAGTACCAACATGTCCAGAGGTGGGTTCCTACCAGTTTGCACCTATTCGGTAGAACCGGTTCGTCAAATCTACCGAACCGGTTAGAAGAGGTTCCACCAGTGGACCCGGAAAGCAGGCCACACCTACAGAAGAGGTTCCAAAAAATTTTGAAACCCACCACTGGTCCTTGGATATGATTATTCTACACTATCATGCTCATATTTATAAAACTCAGTGCCTCTGTGAAAGGTAAGGATGACTACTGCGTTTGTGGTGCAATCAGAACATTGTGTGTGTTGAAGTTGTTTTAATGCAAACCAAAGATGCCTTTTAAAAAACAAGTTTACATCATATTCTTATGCATGCCAGTGCTGTGTGTGAGGTAATTGAAGGTGGTTCTGAAAAGTGTCGTCGGCATCTTCATATCCGGTCACATGGGCGGCAAGCCACTCCCATCCGGTCACATGGGCAGCAAGCCACTCCCACAAAGGAGGCCACACCCACAGAGTAAGTTTGAACAATTTTTGAAACCCACCACTGAACATGTCTCTCTTATTAAATTGAAACTTCGAATTGAATTCTTGAAGTCTTGAATTCTGATGTAATTCTGGGTGATATTTGGAACGCTGACAACTGGTTTGTTATCCTTTCTCTAGAAAGGGGTCATCGGAGGCCCACCTGGACCAACTGTCAATATCAGGCACAAAGCCCTTGAAGTTAAAACTCTGCAGCAGTTAAAGGCAGAAATCTGTCTCCCCCACCACCACCATCCATCTTCTTTGATATTTTGTTGGAAGCACTTCTGTTCAAGTCATCAAAGTCATCTAAGTCCAAGGAGCATTTTTATTTGGGAAAAATCAGGGTGTCCTAGTTTTATTGCCCGGATTAAAGGGGACACAGCCACTTTGATTCCATGTTTTAATGCAGGACTCCTCTTTTTGATTTGGTGTTTCATATTCAAGGGGTGTTTTGTTTGAAGTAATTCCCTTCAGAGATTTCAACAGCCCTGCTGATATCAGGCAGTATTGGGTACTAGCTGAAACTGGGGAGAAAGGTAATGCTTTAAACCCCTCCCTCCTCAATCAGGTTCTTCTAAATCAGGGGTCAGCAATCCCACGGCTCTGGAGCTGCATGTGGCTCTTTCATCCCTCTGCTGTCGCTTCCTGTTGCCACTTGGCACCACAATTTTGAGAGGAGCTTCCAGTTGTGAATGGGGAGCACAGCATGCCAAGAGGAGACTCTATGGCAAGGAGTAGGTGGCGCAGTGGTTAGGGTGCAGTACTGCAGGCCACTTCAGCTGACTGTTATCTGCAGTTCAGCGGTTTAAATCACACCTGCTCAAGGTTGACTCAGCCTTCCATCCTTCCGAGGTGGGTGAAATGAGGACCCGGATTGTTGGGGGCGATATGCTGACTCTGTAAACTGCTTAGAGAGGGCTGAAAGCCCTATGAAGCGGTATATAAGTCTAACTGCTATTGCTATTGCTATTCTGGTCAGATTCACAATTGATAGGGCTTTTGGTTAGGACAGATAGTGGAAAAGGTACACCGTCTATAGAGGGGGAACCGGACTTCCGGTTGGCTCCAGAATTGAATGGGGGGCTTCCGGTTAGGACGATTGTGGCTGTTTGAGTGTTTAAGGTTGCCGACCCCTGTTCTAAATAATTAAGCAGTGGTAAGGGCCAGGTCTCTGCATGCGCAGAAGCATCTGGGCGGATGGGTGGAGCTTCCTGTCTCTGCTATTACTGGTTCGTCCAATCCGGGCCAAACTATTAGCAACCCACCTCTGGAGCACATCATTGTCTGTGGCTATTGGATTTCATTCACATCTGTTACCGTGGTTTATTCCCCCCCCCCATCTATGGCGGTAACAAATTCTTTTACATTTGAATAATGTCTGTTCCTGCCTCAGATTAATAAATTGAGAATCCTGAAACACTAAAGCCATGAAAAATGAATTACTCATCAAAGTGTCATTCTGTAAACTTATTTAAACTGAAAAAGTATCTATTACATATTATTTATTATGTAATATAAATGCTACAAATTTAAATCATGTTGATGTCTATTTTAATGGAAAATGGAATGCAAATGCTGCAAATAATAGATTCCCTTTAGCTCAATTGATCTTACTTCGTCTAAGAGAGAAGGTACTGGCAAATTTATAAATGACATATTTGAATTCGGATTCTCCATTAGAAATTATTTTTATTGAGTGCTTGTACGTACTTCATGACATAGCAGCTGAAAAATAGATATCTTCCATGTATGGAGTCAGTGCCATGATGAGGAGAGACAGAAAATATGTACAGATATAATTTTACCACGTCTGAAGATGGTCATATAAGCATGCCTGCTTTCTTATAGCAATAGCAGTAGACTTATATACCGCTTCATAGGGCTTTCAGCCCTCTCTAAGCGGTTTACAGAGAGTCAGCATATTGCCCCCAACAATCTGGGTCCTCATTTTACCCACCTCGGAAGGATGGAAGGCTGAGTCAACCCTGAGCCGGTGAGATTTGAACCGCTGAACTGCTGATCTAGCAGTAGCCTGCAGTGCTGCATTTAACCACTGCGCCACCTTGGCTCTTCTCTTTCTTGAGAAAGATACCTGGAAAAATGGCTAAATAGAATTTTAAATTTAAGTTTGACAAATATTGTTTCCATCCCTTCAAACCAATTGTTCTATGTTTTCAAGAATAACCAGAGATGGAAGGGACCTTGGAGGTCTTCTAGTCCAACCCTCTTCTTAGGCAGGAAACCCTATACCATTTCAGACAAATGGTTATCCAACCTCTTCTTAAAAACCTCCAGTGTTGTAGCATTTACAAGTTCTGGAGGCAAGTTGTTCCACTGATTCATTGTTCTAACTGTCAGGAAATTTCTCCTCAGTCCTAGGGTGCTTTTCTCCTTGATTAGAAAGAGTGCAGAGAAGAGCAACCAAGATGATTAGGGGACTGGAGACTAAAACATATGAAGAACGGTGGCAGGAACTGGGTATGTCTAGTTTAATGAAAAGAAGGACTAGGGGAGACATGATAGCAGCCTTCCAATATCTCAGGGGTTGCCGCAAAGAAGAGGGAGTCAAGCTATTCTCCAAAGCACCTCAAGGCAGGACAAGAAGCAATGGGTAGAAACTAACCAAAGACAAAACTTAGAGAACTAAGGAGAAATTTCCTGACAGTCAGAACAATTAATCAGTGGAACAACTTGCCTCCGGAAGTTGTGAATCAGGCAAATTGATTGATAGCAGTGAGCTGAGGGGATGTTTGGCAAGGTTCCCACACTCAAATAATGGACTGGCCACCACTTAGAATTTCCCATCATGCATGGGAAAGCCAAACTTTACTACTTAAACTTTACTAGGGGAGACTACGGGAGACATGATAGCAGTGTTCCAATATATCAGCGGTTGCCACAAAGAAGGGGGAGTCAAACTGTTCTCCAAGGCACCTGAGGGTAGAACAAGAAGCAATGGGTGGAAACTAATCAAGGAGAGAAGCAACTTAGAAGTAAGGAGAAATTTCCTGATAGTGAGAACAATTAATCAGTGGAACAACTTGCCTCCGGAAGTTGTGAATGCTCCAACATTGGGAGTTTTTAAGAAGAGATTGGATAACCATTTGTCTGAAGTGGTGTAGGGTTTCCTGCCTAAGCTGGGGGTTGGACTAGAAGACCTTCATGGTCCCTTCCAACTCTTCTCTTCTCTTCTCTTCTCTTCTCTTCTATTCTATTCTATTCTATTCTATTCTATTCTAAATAAGAACACAGCTGGAGGACTGAATCATGGGGGGAAAACAGCCAATGCTTCAGTTTGGTTTTGAAAATTGATTCTCTGGAACATCAACATGAACTTTGGAATGGGGTTACAGATCAAAGGGGAATAAAATGATATTTTCTCCCTTTTTGGATAACACTATACTGCACCTGCCTTTAATGACCATCCATTCAGTATTAATGGAAGGTGCTCTGTACGAACCTTTTGAGGTTCCCTATTGTTTCACTCGGAATCAACAATCCATTTATGCTTTGTCCAGGTCTTAGAAGCCAGAAAAAAAACCATAACATCTTGGGGAAGAAAAGAGCAAAATACCTGTAGAAGCTATAAATTGCCACATCAACCACAGCGCCAGCTCAAAGTGGAATTGATTCCAGCTAAACAAGAGGAAGGAAGCAGCTGGGTTTTTTTCTTTCTTTGATGAAGTGCATTTTATTTCTAAAACATGAGAGATTTGAGTCCAGGGAACAAGAGAACTGGTAAAAACCTGAAAATGCTTTGGGGCGCATGATGGCTTTCTGCGCCAACCTGAAGCTGGGGGATCATAGAATTTAATTGACATTTCCAAAAACTTCGAGGTAGATATCTATGTAGGAACCAGCCGTCTCTGGAGGGAGAAGCTATCAAAGTAAGGTATTTATGGCTACATCAATATAAAATCATAAGAATTTTTTAAAGTTGGAAAGGGAATAAATCAGACGGGTTGAATGTTCCATATTTTGAGCAGAACCCCAAGGTTTATTTATCGGAATCTTGTACCTCGTTTTGATAAGGTGAGACTGTCAAATGTTGAATTCTTTATGCCCTTGCCTTACAGCAGGAGAAATCAAAATGGAAAAGAGAATGCCTGTCCACGGATTAGACACTACACTCCTGCCATTATTTCATAATCAGAAATAGAGATGTGGTTATTTCAGCAAATCACAGAATAACAGAATTCGATGGGACCTTGGAGGGCTTCTAGTCCAACCCCTTGCTCAGGCAAGAAATCCTATACCATTTCAGACATATGGTTGTCCAATCTCTTTTTTAAAGCTTCCAATGTTGGAGCATTCAAAACTTCTGGAGGCAAGTTGTTCCACTGCTTAATAGTTCTAACTGTCAGCAAATTTCTCCTTAGTTCTAAGTCGCTTCTCTCCTTGATTAGTTTCCACCCATTGCTTCTTTTTTTCCCCTTCAAGTTTTATTTCTTTTAAAAACACAAATATTTCAACATTCCTCAATCAATAAAAAATCAAAGTACAATTTTTTTGTATGCCCCTCCCTCCCTCCACCCCCCAACCCCCCTCCTCCTCCCCCCCGACTTCCCAGAACCCGTATACGGTATGGATTTTTAACAAACACAGTCTAAAATCTATTGAGAAAAAAGAAACAAAGAAATTAATGACATTCTGCATTGACCTTAGCTTCTTCTTGCTGAACTAACTTTAAACAATTTAAATCATTTCTGATCTTAAGCATAGGCTAACTGGAATTTCTTGGTCCCGTATTTATTTTGTATATAGTCAATCCATTTTTTCCAGTCTCGTTTATATATCTCATTTGAATGATCTTTAAGATATGCCGATATTTTAGCCATCTCGGCTAAATTTGTGACTTTCAATGTCCATTCTTGAGTTGTAGGCAAGTCTTCCTTCTTCCAGTATTGCGCCACCAACAGTCTTGCTGCCGTTATTAGGTGCAGGATCAAGTTAGTCTCTACCACCCATTGCTTCTTGTCCTGCCCTCAGGTGCTTTGGAGAATAGCTTGACTCTCTCTTCTTTGTGGCAACCCCTGAGATACTGGAACACTGCTATCATGTCATCCCTAGTCCTTCTTTTCATTAAACTAGACATACCCATTCCAACAACCGTTCTTTATACTCTGTTTCCCTGAAAATAAGATCTCCTGGATGATAAGCCCAATCGGGCTTTTGAGTGCATGTGCTAAGATAAGCCCTCCCTTGAAAATAAGCCCTTCCCAAAAATATTGCAATACAGCAGCGGCCATGAAGTGACAATGCTTGCTGCCTCTTGCACCTCAAAAATGATAAGACCTCCTCGAAAATAAGGCCAAGTGCTTATTTCAGGGGGGTCAAAAGAAAATAAGACCCTGTCTTATTTTCGGGAAAACACAATATGTTTCAGCCTCCGGCCCTTTCACCATCTTTGTTGCTTTTCTCTGCATTTTTTCTAGCATCTCAACATCCTTTTTACATCATGGGGACCCTGCCTGTTTTCTTGCAGATGTTTCATTACCCTAACTAGGTAATATCATCAATGCTAGCAAGGATTGGGATTTGCTCCCAATCTTTACTAGCACTGATGATGTTACCTAGTTTGGGTAATGAAACGTCTGCAAGAAAATAAGCAACCTCAGAGAACACCAAGGATCTCTCCTGTCAACCCTGAGCCGCAAATATTCTCCTTTAGTGAAGGATTTTGCTCACTCCGAGCTGGAGACTCTAACCTCTAATGCTAGGAAGAGAAGGGATCAACATATAAAAAGAGTTGACACGATCTGTAGTTCATTTCAGAGTTCATTTCACTTCTATTCGTGACAGTTTCTCCTTGAAAGTGTCATGATTACTAGACTTCATTAAGATTCATCAGGGGGATTTTGATGACTAGACAGGGTAGATGATAGAGAGAAGAAGAATATGATATAATTTTAAAAAGAGAGTTTAAAACTTGTTCTTATAATTGCTATGAAGTCATTTCTTTATAACATTTTTCTTTCTTTTCTTATTTTTTCTTCAGCCTTCTTTTCTTGTATTTTATGATTTTTCTTTGGTTTCATTCATTCTTTCTTTCTTTCCTTCTTTCCTTCCTTCCTTCCTTCCTTCCTTCCTTCCTTCTTTCTTTCTTTTTCCTTACTTTATGTTACATTGTATTAGTTTTGATCTTCTTCTTTAAACATTTCAGTAACAATTATATATTCACCAGGACCAACAATATGGTGTTAATTGTGGTTTCCCATGAAGATACTTGATAAAACAAGAGTGTTTGCCTTTTTTTTGTTTTTATATGTGTTTATTGTGTGTTTCACAGTGCTTTTATAGCCCTCTCTAAGTGGTTTACAGAGTCAGCATATTGCCCCCAACAATCAGGGTCCTCAATTTACTGACTTCAGAAGGATAGAAAGCTGAGTCAACCTTGAGCTGGTGAGGATCAAACTGTTTGCAGAATTAGCTGGCAATACTGCATTCTAACCACTGCGCCACCATGGCTCAAGGGATGGGGGAGTTAAAGATAGAGATTTTGGCATGAGAATTTCAGTTCTGGCTTTGCTTTATTATATTCTGCTTGACCTTTAGCAAACTATACCCTTCTCACCGAATGGATTCAAAGAACGTTCTTATTTAAAGGTTCAAGCTGATGCAGATTGACATTGCATGTGTGAGAGGGGGGGAGGGAGGGAGGAAGAGGGGGGGAATACAATCAAGATCAAGTGAGGTACTAATACCATTCTATAAAACCCTATTAAGACCACATCTAGAGTACTGCATCCATTTTTGGTCAACACACTATAAAAAGATGATGAGACTCTAGAAAAAGTGCAGAGAAGAGCAACCAGGATGATTAGGAGACTGGAGACTAAAACATATGAAGAACAGTTACAGGAACTGGGCATGGCTAGTCTAGTGAAGAGAAGGACCAGGGGAGACATGAGAGCATCTTCCAATATTTGAGGGGCTGCCACAGAGAGGAAGGGGTCAAGCTATTTTCCAAAGCACCTGAAGGCCAGACAAGGAATAATGGGTGGAAACTGACCAAGGAGAGATTCAACCTAGAAATAAGGAGAAAACTTCTGACAGTGAGAACAATCAACCGATGGTACAGAAGTTGCCTTCAGAAGTTGTGGCAGCTTCATCACTGGAGACTTTCAAGAAGTGATTGGATAGCCATTTGTCAGAAATGGTGTAGGGTCTCCTGCTTGAGCAGGTGGTTGGACTAGATGACCTATGAGGTCCCTTCCAACTCGGTAATCTGTTAAATGAGAGATCATTGGTGTTGTAATGCAGTACATATAGTGCACATGAAATTATTTACTTGGTGCAGAGGCATGTTATTAAGAAGGAAGCTTAAACAGTCTTGGGAGAGAGATATCTATGGAGATTCTCAGTTATCCATGCCATAATTGTCCCCAAAGTGCTATTTCAAGAGGCAACTGGACTTTCTTGTTTTTCTTTGAGGACATTTTTCTTCTCATCCAAGAACCTTCTTCAGAGTTGGAAAAGCACCTTTGGGACATTGAGGGGAAGAACTAATCAGTTATAAAGCTTTTTGTCTCATGTATTCATACGAGGAATTGTGCAGGGTGTTAAAAAAAAAAGAATCAAGATGGCATGGAAGAAAAAGATGGGAGCTTTGATTGTAGCTGCCACATTAAATTGTTGATGTACCCATTAAGGTGCACAGTGTATTTTCTAACAGTTGGGAAGGGAGTAGGGTTGTCTTATCTTTTTTGGTGTTGTTATTTGATTCTGAATATGACAAACAACTTTCCTCAGCAGAAACAGTTCACATTTATTTATTGATTTGATTTTAGCCCATCACAATGCTCAGTGGACGACAAAAAGTAACTTGTAATAAAACATTCAGGGGATAATCGATCAAAGTAAAACTCCTTCCCACGAGGAAGATAAGAGCAGGAGAAGATTCTCCTGAAATTCAATGGTGGAAAAAGTAAGGTTCTACATTTAGGCAAGAAAAACGAAATGCACAGGTACAGTATAGGTGGTACCTTGCTCAATAGTAGTAACTCTGAGAGGGATCTTGGAGTCCTAGTGAACAACCATTTAAATAGGAGCCAGCCATGTGCAGCAGCTGCCAAAAAAGCCAACACAGTTCTAGGCTGCATAAACAGAGGGATAGAATCAAAATCACGCAAAGTGTTAATACCACCTTATAAGGCCTTGGTAAGGCCACACTTGGAAAGCTGCATTCAGTTTTGGTCGCCACGATGTAGAAAAGATGTGGAGACTCTAGAAAGAGTGCAGAGAAGAGCAACAAAGAAGATTAGGGGACTGGAGGCTAAAACATATGAAGAACGGTTGCAGGAACTGGGCATGTCTAGTTTAATGAAAAGAAGGACTAGGGGAGGCATGATATCAGTCTTCCAATATGTCAAGGGTTGCCACAAAGAAGAGGGAGTCAAGCTATTCTCCAAGGCACCTGAGGGTGGAACAAGAATCAATGGGTGGAAACTAAACAAGGAGAGCAGCAACTTAGAACTGAGAAGAAATTTCCTGACAGTTAGAACAATTAATCGGTGGAACAACTTGCCTCCAGAAGTTGTGAATGCTCCAACACTGGAAGTCTTTAAGAAGATGTTGGATAGCCATTTATCTGAAATGGTATAGGGTTTCCTGCTTAGGCAGAGGGTTGGACTAGAAGACCTCCAAGGTCCCTTCCAACTCTGCTATTGTATTATTGAAAGATAGAGGGAACCAAAGCAGGTGTAGCTCCTTATCGCTTTCCGTCTCTCCTGCTTCACCAGGATGTGATCAAACGGATACTGAACAGGTTGCATGAAACCTTGGATCTTGTGAAATGGAGCTGTGGCATCTGTCGCGAGGGGTCAGAAAAGTTATGTTGTTGAAGATTAGTTAAGATTGCTAACACTAGAAAGAAGAACAACAAAAGTGACTAGGGATCTGGAAGTTAAAAAATATGAAGAACTGCTGCAAGAGCTGGGAACTATGAACTTTTAATCAACTGTCCTGAAAACTGGATTCATCTAGTCACATTTTTGAGTTCACCATAGAAGAGGCTTTACTATCTTATCTCTAGTGCCATACTGTCAAAATCTGAAGATTAGGATGTTGTTGTTGTTGTTGTTGTTGTTGTTGTTGTTGCAACATTCCTACAGGCCTTCCTGTCCTCTACCATCCTCTGGAGTCCATTTAAACTCATGCCTACTGCTTCAGTGACTCCATCCAGCCACCTCCTTCTCTGTCGTCCCTTTCTTCTTCTGCCCTCAATCTTTCCCAGCATTAGGCTCTTCTCCAGGGAGTCCTTCCTTCTCATTAGGTGGCCAAAGTATTTGAGTTTTCATGGAAGGTTGAAGTGCTATGTTGGTTTTCTATGGTGGAATATAATTGTGTTTACTGTTTTCTTAATTGCACAGTATATAAGTGATTGTATAAAATGAAAATGAAAACGAAATAAAACAGTCTTCAAAGAGTTTTCATCTTCAGGATCTGGCCTTCTAAAGAGGAGTCAGGGTGGATCTCCTCTAGGACTGACCGATGGGATCGCCTTGCAGTCCAAGGGACTTGCAGGAGTCTTCTCCAGCACCAGAGTTCAAAGGCCTCCATTCTTTGGCGCTCAGCCTTCCTTATGGTCCAACTTTCCCAGCCGCACATTGCGACTGGGAAAACCATAGCCTTGACAAGACACACTTTTGTTGGCAGGATTAGGATGTATGCGGTGAAAAATATCAGGTCTACATTTCTTTTCCACTCCCAGGAATTTTGCACCCAACCCAAGAAATTCACTGTGTAGGTTGTTTCACCTAACTTTTTGTCTGTTGGGAGGATCTATTGGACCACTTTTATAGATCACCAGTTTCAAAATTGTTGAGCTGGATCTAAGCACCTTTTCTGAATGCCAAATCCCTTCAGGAAGCTTATTAAGTGCTTTCGCCAGCTATTAAAGAAATTCTTGCCTATACGCTTTCTATTTTGGATTGTCAGTGCTCCATCTTCCTATTTTTCTTCCCCTTCAGAATGTCAGAGAAAGGTTGCATCTGGCAGCCCACGGAAGGGGAACAGAAATGAGATCAAGAAGGTGTTTCTTCAGCTTCTAGCAGGTTGCCAGAGACAGGAAGATAATGAAAAGGAAATCCTCCGATGTACGCTGGCTCTAATGTTTCAATATTAAGAGGCAGAATCTCCTTTAGTGAAATAAAATGTAAAGGAAAGACAAAATCTATACTTTTGCTTTCCTGTGTCAATCAACGTCAATTGCTGCTGTTTCTGGCTGGTCTTCGGTCTTCTGAAGATGGTAAAAATGGATTTATGGGCACTCGTTATATATAAAGGCAGTCCATGATTCTTTGAGGTGCTGGTTTGAATCAAGGAAATGACTCCGAGGATGTGATTCCTTTGAAATGACCACTGGGAGAAAAATGTATCTTTAACCTGGTTATCCAAACAGGTAGCTTGGGGTGGAGGGGATGAAGAAAATAGGAATATAGATTTCTTCCTTTCTTTTCCTTCCTTTCTTCCTTCCCTCCTACCCTCCCCCTTCCTCCCTTCTTTCCTCTCCCTCCTACCCTCCATCCCTCTTTCTTTCTTTCTTTCTTTCTTTCTTTCTTTCTTTCTTTCTTTCTTTCTTTCTTTCATCCTTCCTCACCCTCTTTTTTCCTTCCTTCCTTCCTTCCTTCCTTCCTTTCTTTCTTTCTTTCATCCTTCCCTTCCTCACCCTCTTTTTTCCTTCCCTCCCTCGAACCATCCCTCCCTTCCTCCATTTCTTTCTTTCTTTCTTTCTTTCTTTCTTTCTTTCTTTCTTTCTTTCTTTCTTTCTTTCTTTCTTTCTTTCTTATTTCTTTCTTTCCTTCTTTCTTTCTTCTTTCTTTCTTTCTTTCTTTCATCCCTTCCTCCTCCTCTCTTCTTTCCTTCCCTCCCTCTTACTTTCCCTCCCTTTCTTTTTTCCCATTTTCCTTCCTTTCTTCCTACTTCCATGCTTCCCTTCCTCCTCCCTCCCTTCTTTTCTTTCCTGCCTTCTTTCCTTTCCTTCTTTCCTTCCCTCCCTCCCATCATCTTCCCTCCTTCCTTCCTTCTTTCTTTCCTTCTTTCCTTTTTTCCTTCCTTCTTTTATCCTTCCCCCCTCCTTCCCTCCCTTCTTGCCTTCCCTCCCTCCCTCCTTGCCTTCCCTCCCTCCCTTCTTGCCTTCCCTCCCTCCCTCACCCCTCCTCCTCCCTCCCTCCCTCCCTCCCTCACCCCCTCTCTCTCGCACTCATGGTCTGAGGGATGAATCAGAAAAGCACAAAGCTCTTTGCTGTTCAGAAAATAGGTCTTCCTAGCCAGGAGGAGGGGGAGTGTTCAGAATCCTCTAGGAAAATCTCAACCTGTCGAATGGTGCAGGGAAATAATATCACAGCATTTCTCCAAGGGGAGGAAAAATTCTCCAGTTCAGGGAAGGGGTGGAGCTGATCATAAATACAACTGCTGCTTCTTTCGTTTCCTGGAGGCATTTCACGGAAGCAGGATTGAAATGATCGCTCTCAAACTTAAGCAGAACATCGTGGGTTTTGGCATAAGGGAGAAAGTGCCTAGAGACAATTATATAGTCACTGGAGACCATTTTATAGTTACTGAGCCTCGGTGGCGCAGTGGTTAGAGTGCGGTACTGCAGGCTACTTCTTCTGGCTGCCGGCTGCAATTTGCAATTTGGCAGTTCAAATCTCACCCAGTCTCAAGGTTGACTCAGCCTTCCATCCTACCAAGGTGGGTAAAATGAGGATCCAGATTGTTGGGGGCAATAGGCTGACTCTATAAACTGTTTAGAGAGGGCTGTAAAGCACTGTAAAGTGGAATATAAGTCTAAGTGCTATTGCTATTGCAGTATAGCCAGCAGCACTCATTCTGGAGGTCAATTCAGCTGGGCAATTCAACTTGCAGGGGCACCATTTAAGATGGGGGTGTGTGTTAACCTGAGGGCAATTTGAGCCAGGCAGAGTCCTGTAAAGTAGGTTTCTTGATCTTTTCAGCAGTGGGTGAGAAGGAATCCATCAGCTGGCTTCAATGTGGGAATCGCGGCTGTGATTCTGTGCAAAATTAAATATTTGATCTCTTTCTTATATTAGCACAATGTTGGAAAAGTGATGCCATGCCGACAGACGGATAATCCAAAAGATTTTTGGTTGCGCAGAAATGGATAAACTCACATTGAAGTTAAGGGACAAGGAAGACTCAGAATAGCGCAGTGGCGCAGTGGTTAAATGCAGCACTGCAGGCTACTGCTAGATCAGCAGTTCAGCGGTTCAAATCTCACCGGCTCAGGGTTGACTCAGCCTTCCATCCTTCCGAGGTGGGTAAAATGAGGACCCAGATTGTTGGGGGCAATATGCTGACTCTCTGTAAACCGCTTAGAGAGGGCTGAAAGGCCTATGAAGCGGTATATAAGTCTACTGCTATTGCTATTGCTATATACAGTTTGGGAAAACTGGTATCAATGGATGAATAATAGGAATGTACAGCTTAGAAACACAGATGCACTGATAGAGGAACAATTAGGAATATATAAAAATGTATTCGAATAGTAAATGGTTATCTTAATACTGTCAAAAAGGATTGTAACTTGTACAAAACTATTTTTAAAGGTATTTGTATTTAATGTTTTAAATTCTCAATGAAGTTTCCCCCCCCCCAAAAAAAATAAAAAATAAATAAGCCATCCTTCCAAACAGCCTCCATATTTCCAGTGTCTTTCTCCCCACTTGGAACTGTAGGAAGTTATCACCCAGCCCTCTCCCAGAAAAAATGAAATATTGAAAAGGCAGAATATTTCCCTGGATGTGAAAAGGAAGAAACATGTTTTAAAGGACAGAATAGCTGCCTGTAGCTTCCTGCCCATCCCCACTTTGTCGATGGGCCATTAAGAAGGCCAAGCTAGTCCCTTTACATAATAAAGAGTTCTCCCATTCAGCTCCAGGGGGATGGGATTAAGGCATGATAATATTGGCACTTTACCCAACTCATCACATGGCATCTGAGAACTCAACCAAACCTGGATTCAAAACGCAGCCTAGAGAGTTGCCCCTGCATGGCCCCATGGGAGTCTGACAACCAATCAGAACACAAGCTCAAGATCAAAGGCCAGAGGGGGATAAAACCAGGGAGTCAGCATCTCAGTCCTTCCTTCTCTTCTTCTCCACCAACATTGAAGCATGTGCCAAGGTGGCGCAGTGGTTAAAAGCAGCACTGCAGGCTACTGCTAGATCAGCAGGTCAGCGGTTCAAATCTCACCGGCTCAGGATTGACTCAGCCTTCCATCCTTCCGAGGTGGGTAAAATGAGGACCCAGATTGTTGGGGGCAATATGCTGACTCTCTGTAAACCGCTTAGAGAGGCCTGAAAGGCCTATGAAGCGGTATATAAGTCTACTGCTATTGCTATTGCATGTGATCCCCATTTCTGTTCAGGACTCAAGCCATGTCGTCCTGTCCACCATTAAAACCGTCTTTCCAAGCAGCCTCCATTTCTCCAGTGTCTTTTTCCCCACTTGGAGCCGAACCCAGAAGGACATTTCTTTCATCAGAACTGAACCCAGATGGACATTACTTCCAACCTTCGAAAATCATTCTGGAGTCCTGAGTAGCTGGCCATGGGGAAATGGCTGCTGTGCAGAGGAAATCCTGCAGACGGTAACTAGCTTTCTGTAGAGGAGTCCTTTGGAGATTTCTTTAAAGAGAAAACAGGGCTGCAAATCCAGCTCTGACAATTAACATGTTTTGCAAGGACAAGCTTGGTCATTTTTGCCGCTGAAACAGAACACCCAAGGTCCCCGTTCCCTTCGCATCAAGATAAATACAGTATTTTGCTCATGGCAGCGAAAGATCTCAGAAGCAACGCTCTCCCTTCCTGGCAATAAAAGGCAACAAGATTGTAAACAGCTAAAACTGAGATTTCCAGCCCTAAGCCCTTAATTAACTGAGTGAGAAAACTAATTCCATCTGGCTGACGTTTGGATGAAGCCCCCGTGATGATGGTGCTCAGCTCAGGTTTGAGTGGAACATAAAAAGGAATGTTCCTTTTGTTAGACAAAGCAGTGAGAAAGGGACAAACCCAAGAAAATGCTTAAATATATATATATATATCAAAGGGAAAGCAAAGAATAGTGTTTTGGTCCTTCCAGATATTCAGGTGCATCTGTGTTAGCGTCCCTACAGCTTTTGCATCCAGGAAACAGAATAGCAAACAGCATCATTGTCTAATATGTGTCTCTGGAGGACAAGTATGTTCAAACACTAGGCTGAGGATTTTGTTTTTAAATTGGGTGTGTGTGTGTGTTATTATTTTAAAAAGGAGAATTCCGACTTTATAGTGGTAAGTTTATATTTCTGATGGGTTGAAGGTAGTAGGGTTTCTTTTAAGAGCTGTGCACAAGACTAAAATTAGAAAAAGAATGGAGGGAGGGGAAGAAGGAAGGGAGGGAGGAGGGAAAGGAGGAAAGAAAGAAGTTGGAGGAGAAGGGAGGGAGACAGGTGGATGGAGGGGAAGGAAAGAGGGGAAGAAGGGAGGGAGGGAGGAAAGGAGGGAAGAAAGATGGATGGGAAGGGAGGGAGGGAGGGAGGAGGAAGGGGAAGGAAAGGAGGGAGGGAAAGGAGGAAAAAAGATGGAGGAGAAGGAAGGAAGGAAGGAAGGAAGGAGGGAAGGAGATAGAGGGGAAGTTAGGAAGGAAGGAGATATTGAGTTGTGTTTACTGTTTTCTTAATTGCACAGTATATAAGTGATTGTATAAAATGAAAATGAAATAAAAATAGGAAGGAAGGAGATAGAGGGGAAGGAAGGAAGGAGATAGAGGGAGAGGAAGGAAGGAAGGAAGGAAGGAAGGAAGGAAGGAAGGAAGGAAATATTTGATCCTGTTTCTTGCTTGCAAGATTCCTGTAGAGAACTCAACTGAGATTGATTTGCAGAATGGAGCAGATCTTATACTACCTATAAGGGCTATTCCATTTCCTAAAAGCAGACAGGGTCAGACAGTTTTAAATGATGTGCGGGGAGGCTGATCATCCTTCCTAAATTTCAGCCTCTTCCCCTCTGTCAAATGGGGAAAAAAAAAGGCTGAAATATTTTGTGCCATTCCCCAGAATGTTCTGGGAGCTGAAATTACCTCTCAGTTTTGCATTCCGATGGAAAGACTTAGAGAAATGGAAGAGATTGCAAATGGCAGCTAATCTCACCAGATATCTGAACCCAGAATGAGGAATGCACTTTTCCAGGGGGAAGGAGATTGTTTGTGCCCATGATTACAGTTTTGTGTGCGAGTTTTGTTTGTTTGCTTGCTTGTTTTTTCTACTTGATAATCATGCACTCCGGACACATCACAGAGTAGCGAATGCAGTGTTATACTTGAGTCATTAAGAATTTCATTCAGTTCCCATAACAGCAAAAAAAAACAAACCAACAAACCCCACCACCGCATGGGGTTTACTGCATCAGTCCTTAAAAATGCCTCCCTGTCTACTGAATGAGATCTGCGACATGGTCTCTGCCCAGTGGTGGGATTCAGCCGGTTCGCATCTATTCGGGAGAACCGGTTCTTAACTTTCTATGCAGTTCGGAGAACCGGTTGTTGGAAGAAATCTTCTTTTGGTTTTTCTTCACTTTACAGGGCTAATCCTGTAAGGAAGGCAGAAAGGAAACATTCTGGTGTTGTTTCTAGCCTAATCTTTATTGCCCTGCTTACAGAAACTGCCTCTCCGGTTAACCCTGATTACATTGTCACAGCTAAGGCGAAGCGTCCATCAACCTGAGTATTGTTTCGTTAGCCACGTCCACACGGTCACATGACCACTACCCACCTGGTCATCAGGACAGACAACCGGTTGTTAAATTATTTGACTCCCACCACTGTCTCTGCCACAATATGATGTACCTGTATTTTTAGTGTGTGAGTGTGTATGTGTCAGTGGTGGGTTCCAGATCCCGTTCCAACCGGTATGGTTGGAATGGGCCCATCGTTGTCCACATGGGTGCGTGCATGTACTGTCCAGCGACGCCTCCGCGAGCCTCCACGACGCTCCAGCTGCTCAGTGGAGCATCACACAGGCGCAGTAAGCGCCATGAACATAAGCGTCGAAGACTTTAAAGACAGGTAAGGAGCTCGGGCGGGCAGGTGGGCCCTCCAGAGCACTGTACCGGAATGGTACCCGGTGCTCCGGGAAGGCTCCGGTACACCCGTATTGGGGCGCACCGCCTGCAACCCACCACCACTGGTGTGTGTGAGTGAGTGTAACACACACACACCCAATTTGTTTATCAGAAATGAGTTGAAAAAGAATGTTCTGCTTCAGAAAATTGCATGCACAAACTGGATAGTTGGTAACAGAATAATAGAATAGCAGAGTTGGAAGGGACCTTGGAGGTCTTCTAGTCCAACCCCCTGCTCTGGCAGGAAAGCCTATACCATTTCAGACAATTCGTTGCCCAATCTCTTCTTAAAAACCACCAGTGTTGGAGCATTCACAACTTCTGGAGGCAAGTTGTTCCACTGGTTAATTGTTCTAACTGTCAGGAAGTTTTTCCTTAGTTCTCAGTTGCTTCTCTCCTGGATTAGTTTCCACCCATTGCTCCTTGTCCTGCCTTCAGGTGCTTCGGAGAATAGCTTGACCCGCTCTTCTCTGCGACCGCCCACCAAATATTGGAACATTGCTATCGTGTCACCCCTAGTCCTTCTTTTCATTAAACTAAGATAAAGCTAAAGGTTCCCTCGAACATATGTGCTAGTCGTTCCCGACTCTAGGGGGCGGTGCTCATCTCCGTTCCAAAGGCAAAGAGCCAGCGCTGTCCAAAGACATCTCTGTGGTCATATGGCCGACATGACTCAACATCGAAGGTGCACGGAATGCTGTTACCTTCCCACCAAAGGTGGTTCCTATTTTTCTACTTGCATTTTTACGTGCTTTCGAACTGCTAGGCAAGCAGAAGCTCTGACAAGTAATGGGAGCTCACTCTGTTACGCGGCGCTAGGGATTCGAACTGCCAAACTGCTGACCTTTCTGATCGACAAGCTCAGTGTTTTAGCCGCTGAGCTACCACGTCCTACTTCATTAAACTAGCCATACCCAATTCTAGCAACCGTTCTTAATTTTGTGGTGTTTGAAAAAAAAAGACCACATTAGGAAATATTTAAGAAAGCCACAAAGAGAAAGGACTTCAAAATATTGAGGGATGTGCATACCGGTAATTGTCAGGACTGGCTCTCGCGGAGTCAAAGTCTTCTTCTTCTTGTCTTTAGCAGATAAATTTCCTGCATAAGACCATTGAATTGTGGACTAAATTATCTTGAAGTCCATTCAAACCTCATCCCTCCATTCTATGTTTACTGGGAGAAATCTCTTATCGCTTTTTAAAAGAGTTTCTAAAACTCATTTGCCATATTGCCTCTCTCCATCACTCCTCCTCCTCCTCCTCCTCCTCCCTCCTCCTCCTCCTCCTCCTCCTCCTCCTCCTCCTCCTCCTCCTCCTCCTCCTCCCATTTTGTTACAATAGCAGAGTTGGAAGGGATCTTGGAGGTCTTCTAGTCCAACCCACTGTTTAGGCAGGAAACCCTATATCGTTTCAGACAAATGGCTTTCCAACATCTTCTTAAAGACTTCCAGTGTTGGAGCATTCACAACTTCTGGAGGCAACGTTGTTCCACTGGTTAATTGTTCTAACTGTCAGGAAATTTCTTCTCATTCTAAGTTGCTGCTCTCCTTGATTAGTTTCCACCCATTGCTTCTTGTCCTGCCTTCAGATGCTCTGGAGATTAGCTTGACTCCCTCTTCTTTGTGGCAGCCCCTGAGATATTGGAACACTGCTATCATGTCTCCCCTGGTCCTTCTTTTCATTAAACTAGACATACCCAGTTCCTGCAACCGTTCTTCATATGTTTTAGCCTCCAGTCCCCTAATCCTCTTTGTTCCTCTTCTCTGCACTCTTTCTAGAGTCTCCACATCTTTTCTACATCGTGGCGACCAAAACTGGATGCCGTATTCCAAGTGTGGCCTCACCAAGGCATTATAAAGTGGTATTAACACTTCACATGATCTTGATTCTATACCTCTGTTTTTATTTTTAAAATATTTTTTATTTCCATTTTCATAACATACACTCACATGTATACTATACATAGCCAGTATCACATAGTATTAAATAATAATTACATCAGTTCCTCTTGTCAACAATGCCCAGAAAAATAAAAACCCACCTATCCCTCTGTTGATGCAGCCTGGAACTGTGTTGGCTTTTTTGGCAGCTGCTGCACACGGCTGGCTCTTTCCAAAATTGTCAGTTAGGAAAGAGGAGATGGGAGAACCAAGAAGAGGAAGGCAGACAATCCTCGTCTTACAACCTCAGCTGAGCCCAAAATTTCCCTTGCTGAGCGAGACCCTTGTCAAGTGCCTTTTCCCTCTCTTTACGACCTTTCTTGCCAGAATTGTTAAGTGAATCGGTGCAGTTGTTAAGGTAGTAACATGGTTGTTAAGTGAATCTGGCTTCCGCCTTGACTTTGCTCGTCACTTTATATGTGTCCCCGGGGTTTACGTACCATTTATTCGTCCCCCATTTTCCTGTGTTCATGTCCATGTTTATACTTTTACCGGTTATCTCGTACATATTTGAGAAACTAAATAAATCAATACATATGGGAGGGCATGAAAGTTTTACGCACTTCTCTGTTGTAAGAATGGGGTTAAAGTTTGAGGACCTAGTATAAAGTTTGCTGGTATTTACATGGTGCCTGGTAATCTACTTGTCCTCCAGATCACCTTATTTAGGTAATTAATTGCAGAGAAAACGATTTTTCTCCTCCTCTTCCTCCTCTCTGCAAATCCCACACCCCTCTAGCACTGATGATGTTACCTAGCTGGGTAATGAAACGTCTGCAATAAAACCACATCAGAGAGCACCAAGAACCCCACAGTCCTCCTTCTCCTTCTCCTTCTCCTTCTCCTTCTCCTTCTCCTTCTCCTTCTCCTTCTCCTTCTCCTTCTCTCCTCCTCCTCCTCCTCCTCCTCCTCCTCCTCCTCCTCCTCCAACCTACCTCATCTATCATTGATGATGTTGCCTAGCTGGGTCATGAAACATCTGCAATAAAACCACATCAGAGAGCACCAAGAACCCCACAGTCCTCCTTCTCCTTCTCCTTCTCCTTCTCCTTCTCCTTCTCCTTCTCCTTCTCCTTCTCCTTCTCCTTCTCCTTCTCCTTCTCCTTCTCCTTCTCCTTCTCCTCCTCTCCTCCTCCTCCTCCTCTCCTCCTCCTCCTCCTCCTCCTCCTCCTCCTCCTCCTCCTCCAACCTACCTCCATCTATCATTGATGATGTTGCCTAGCTGGGTCATGAAACATCTGCAATAAAACCACATCAGAGAGCACCAAGAACCCCACAGTCCTCCTTCTCCTTCTCCTTCTCCTTCTCCTTCTCCTTCTCCTTCTCCTTCTCCTTCTCCTTCTCCTTCTCCTTCTCCTCCTCCTCCTCCTCCTCCTCCTCCTCCTCCTCCTCCTCCTCCTCCTCCTCCTCCTCCTCCTCCAACCTACCTCCATCTATCATTGATGATGTTGCCTAGCTGGGTCATGAAACATCTGCAATAAAACCACATCAGAGAGCACCAAGAACCCCACAGTCCTCCTCTTCCTCCTCTTCTTCTTCCTCCTCCTCCTCCTCTTCCTCCTCCTCCTCCTCCTCCTCCTCCTCCTCCTCCTCCTCCTCCTCCTCCAACCCTACCTCTTTCTATCATTGATGATGCTACACTATATTGCCAAAAGTATTCGCTCACCCATCCAAATAACCAGAATCAGGTGCTCCAATCACTTCCATGGCCACAGGTGTATAAAATCAAGTACCAAGGCATGCAGACTGTTTTTACAAACATTTGTGAAAGGATGGGTCGCTCTCAGGAGCTCAGTG